>NC_056735.1:31068124-31143124 GCF_019279795.1 Protopterus annectens | reverse complement strand
GTGCTTACATATGCTTACTGCTGCTTATATGTGCTTACGCCTGCTTACTGCTGCCTTGTTCATTATGATACTGACTCTTCACATGTGCATTTCCTGCAATACTCCTGTTCATAAAAATGTGTGTTATGTAGTGGGTTTGCATTACATATTTTGTTTATACCATGCTTGGCTGTATAAAATAGACTGTGCTGCGCTGGGACTCATACTGGGAATGCCTGCTCGTTAGGCGAACACTCTGCCCACTACACTATTGCTGACATGCTTCATTTGCATATATCATCCTTGTTATCCTCTTCAGCCTTTTAGGCTGCTTTCACCATGGCTAAGTATTGGGCATACCTGCGCACCTACGGTTAGCTGTACTCGGAGCTTTAGACACCAGTACGGGGGTTTCTTCTTTTGATTTTTATGTCCTGTTGCTGTTGTACACATGGGGGACTGTTGGTGTGGATATGTGGACACCTATGAGTGGTATCGCTCATTTATTTCCACTTTCTGCTGTTCAACATTGCAGGGGCATGTTTATTCTGTGAGCTCTGCTTTCAGACACGTCCCCTGCACTCATACACGCTCCATGTAAGCCTGGGGGCTCGGGCGGTGTGTCTTCATTACTATACATGGATCGCTGCCATCCTGCTCCTAAGTGGCCGCTTCTGTGCCGGACTAGACTAGTCCTGCACGGAAGCTTAGTAAATCCAGGGGTAAGTATTTTCCATTTTTGTAAGACAGTGAACCCCTTTACCTAGCATAGTATTCACTCGCTTTCAGAACTCTTAAGAGTGAAAGGAACTCACAAAGTGATGTAAAAATAAGTTTAATAACAAAGTTCTCAAGGTAAAACTCTTCTTCAGTGCACATATGTTCATATATAAACTACATGAACAAATTCAAATCAATAGAAATGCAGCAACTTTTTTCTTTTTTTGTTCTTGGACTGTTTTGTTTGGAACTCAGCACTGGGTATTTACCAGTTTGTTTTTTTACTTTCAGAACTCTACTGTTTTTTTTTAAGTTTTCATATTGCAGAGTCATGTTGCAATTTTGCCTTGGTATCTTTATTTTAATAGCCTGACATTCATTTCAAACAATATGATTCTGTTTTTATGGAAATTATCTATATATTCTCCATGTGGCTTCTGTTTCTGATACTGGGTCTTTGAGAGCTTTGTTAAACTATGTATGCATCTTACCAAAGTAGAGGGTGCCTATATACGCAATGTATTTTAGTAATAATCTACAGCTGGGTGTGGGTAATACAGGATTTACCCATGGCTGGCATGGTTTGATGAGTTGGGCAAAGCTCGACTGATTAAAGAAAGCCAACCATGGCAAACCTTGTGTTACCCAGACAAGAGTGAATTATTCCTATTATGCAATGATATTAAGAAAAAAAAGTCTTATCCCTTGTAAATAATGTCATTGTATAAACAGACTTTAGCGTTCTGCCTCCGGCTTTTGGTAGTCTAGGCATACTGCACATGCTCAGTACATTGCTCTCGCTGACATTTTTTTTAAAGTAACAAGCAGTCTGCGTTGTACATTTAGCATACTGCTCAAATGCGTTGATTTTAAAAGAATATCCAGGTGTTCGTTGGATATTCATGGCTTGTTCTTCATAAAGCTGTGATCTAGGGACAAATCATTAGGGAGTGAAGCCACTTAATGCCAAACATCAGTTTCTAATAGTATGCTATGAGGCTGCTTGTAGAGGTGCTCTGGGCATTGAGACCTTTGATTTTTTTTTTAAATATATCAGAGTTTACTGGCACGGAACAAGGTTTTTTTTTTTTGTTTAATTTCTCTGCTTAATGGTATAGAAGAAGTGAGTTAACCTGAGTTCTTTCTGTGCAGAAGTGAATTTACAATGAGCACACTGTCTGGTCTGATCAACCACTGTGCACATTTTTAAATATTGAATGAATCTATCAGGCAATGGAATAAACAGCAGTTTATCCTTAATGATATCTTCTTTGTACAAGAATTTCCGAGTAAATAAAAAATATGGGTAGTAAGGTCTAGTGTCAGGGAAAGCTTTAAAATATTAGCTTAATTAAGTTTCAAGAAGTTTTCATCTGCATCCTTTGAATGACAGTGAGGCATTACTGAGGTGTAGTAACATTAAGCGATTTAGTTAAAAAAGTTCTACATAAGGCAGAGGAAAAAGAGACGTTATGCAAAAGGCTACAGAAGCACGTTCACACAGTCAGCACTTTATGGGCTGGACTTCTTTCTATTAGTATATGTAGGATTCACAATGGGCACACTGACTGGGGCAACCAATCAGGTGCACACTTTTGAATACGAATGGCCATGCATTGTATAATTATCAGTATTAAACCTAACAATACCTCACTGAGGTATGCTGTTTGACAGAGCTGGATCTCTTCCACTGAGCTCAGTATGTTCTAATAAATGCTTACTTAAGTTTCTTTTGCTTTTGGATTTCATGGCAGAGATTATGTGGGAGAAGCGACATACTGCAAAGGCAAATGGTTACTCAGATGGATGGGCAAAATAGCAGCAACCCCGAGGTTGTTTTGAGTTTTATTATCCAGTCTGGTATGCTCTGAGCTCCTGTTTTATTGTATGTTCTCCTGGGAGTGCTTACTATCTCTGAGAAATTAAGTGATATATAGTTAAGCATATGCTTTTTGTTATTAGAACATTGCCACGATATCTTAAATCCTCCTAATAATACCAGCTCTATATTACTATACTCCTTGGCACTAGAAAGTACACAATTAATATTTTTTTAGATTTGTCTGGTCTGAGATAAATATACATCCCATGTGATAGTCCTGTGTCTAGTAATATAAATGGTAACAGTAAACAATTCTCAACGAGAACCAACTGGAGATGGTGTATCTAACTCAAAGTGATTTATGTACAAATAAGGCAACATCTCCAGCCCACATGCCTGTATGATATGTTCTCTGTATAGTGTGACTTAGCATCTATAGTACCTCTGAATATACAGTTTTAACCAAGTGTCTGAGACACTCAGAAATGTGGCTTTAAAGATACCAACCAGGGAAAATGTTATTGCATGGAGTTCTGGCATTAATATGTAGATGTTTAATACCTATTTAACATCCTTAACAGCAATCCTCTAAACAGTTTGCTTAGCCTGTTTAAAATTACTTAATCCGGGACTGATATATATATATATATATATATATATATATATATATATATATATATATATATGGGTCCCTTCACATGGTCGACATTTCAGAATGTCGAAGACCATGTCCGAGAACATAGGATCGACATTCAAAATATTGACCATGCGGAACCGGCATCTCCATACAGTGCGGAATGGAAGTAGTGCGATCTCGGAGTTGGTATATTTAAGTTCCAGGGGGTGTAGGGGTGGAGCCCCCCATGGGGGTGCAGGGTGGCATAGCCCCCCCTGCTAGCAATGTGAAGGTAAGTTTTTGTTGTGTTTTGTTTTTTCCAATGGTCGACATTTCGAATTTCAATTATATATATATATATATATATATATATATATATATATATATATATATATATATATATATATATATATATATATATATATATATATATATATATGTAGGTCTAGGACATTTGACC
Source organism: Protopterus annectens (assembly GCF_019279795.1). Taxonomy (NCBI): domain Eukaryota; kingdom Metazoa; phylum Chordata; order Ceratodontiformes; family Protopteridae; genus Protopterus; species Protopterus annectens. The sequence continues at coordinate 31,139,527 of NC_056735.1, read as the reverse complement.
TAAGTTACAGATGGCCTTGTCCCCACTGTAGTGCAACCCTGGAGTTAGTATATATGTATATATATATATATAGTAGAGGGGGTGTGGGGGGTGTAACCCCCCCCACATATGTTAAATATGTTCAACTATATACATGGATACTTGCAATTTCAATATATTACTCTTTTCCAAATATGATATTTACTTAAAATATGTGGGGGGGGCAGTGCCCCCCCATTATATATACTAACTACAGGGTTGTACTACAGTGGGGACAAGACCATCTACAACTTTAGGCGAAATGCGTTTAGGTGAATTGAGTTTTAGGTGAATTGTGCTTTCAGTCATTTGTGTTCAGTCATTTGAGTTTTGGTGAAATGTGCTTTAGGTCAAATGTCCTAGACCCTATATATATATATATATATATATATATATATATATATATATATGTATATCCCATTTCATTAGCAACTTCAATGGATATGTATTGAAAATATGATCACCAAGTCTCTTTGAAAGTGTAACTCAATGGCAATGATGGGTCATTACAATTTATTTCTCTTAGTCAAACATGTTAACTAGTGCAATGCATCCCTATAACATGCCTGTATTGATACTTCTGCATATATTTAATGATTAATTGTGGCCTAGGATTAAAAGAGCGAATGTTTACTTAATATATTTATAGTGGTTGTACAAGTAGTTACCATTGTTTTAGTTAAGGAAAGGGCTATAAATGCCTGAACTCATTTCTATTTTAAATAAAGAAAGGTAACAGAGGTTAAAGCAGTTGTTTTGGCTTAGTAGGAGTTGTACCTTAGTGAAAGTAAAAAACTGATGAAAATGTGTGATAATGCTGCTTTGAGTTGGCATCTAAGAGTGATAATGTTACTTGGAGTAGGGTATCTAAGAGTGACCTCCCTTGTTTGAGTGGAAATTTAAGATGTGTGGATATACAACAGTGTAGCATTAAGTTCTATGTATACACTTAGGACACATGGCCCTGTGGTCTGCACAGCTGACTATAGCAAGGCAGCCTACAAAATCTAACAGACTGGTGAAGGTTATCTGCATTCCAAAAATCATAACTGTCTGGGGACAAATGTAGAGGGATAGTGAGGCTAGGTGTCTGGCTGGTGCAAACTTGTATTAATCTGCTATGCTCCAGTATCCTGTCTTTTAGCTTTCCTTACATAATGCCATGTGGTACTTTCAGCACTGGCAGAGTTCCATATATATCAGAAAGGGAGTTGTGTATATTATCTATTCCATAATAATGCACATTTCCCTATACTTTTCCACTTTATAACCTACTTTCACTAATTAACATTCTCTACATCTGCTGCATCCAAACATACCTTTATCCTCGGTGAACTTTTTGAATTTTTTTGTTTAAATAATGAAATGGACTTCTTGCCTTAAGTACTTACCAAAATGCATTGATTAAATGAATGCTTTAAAAAACTCATTACAATATTTTTAATGCATTAACAATTACGTTTCTGTAAAACATTTGCCTATAAGAACAACATTGAAGAGGCTTAATTAATGTATTTGTGAAGCATATAAAGAACAATGTAATGTGTTCTTAAGCAGTAAGAGTACTTACTCTGAAATGCTGAGATGAAAGATAAAAGGAGAATTTGAAGTGGTCATATTATTTTTACGAGGGTTAATAATCATAAATGATATGAGACTGGACTACAAGAGGGATAAAAACTCTCAAACATTTCCAAATATGTCATTTCTGCTAATATCCCTGTGTTAGCTACGGACCAAGACTATCACCTTTCTTGATCTCTCTTGATAGCAGGTAAGACATGAGGAGATGCAGACTGTATCCCTCCACCTCCCAAAATACATTTTTAGGATATCACTGTCTGGACTCACAGCACACAAGTCATTTTTACTTTTAGCTCCACAACATCTCTGGAAGGTTGCAGGTTTAACTTGCAGTGATTGCACCTTGACTCAACTTGTTTATCATAGAATGAAAAGGACAACTTATAAAGTATAAATAGCAAAATCATTCAGAGCAAACTAATCTTTACAGAGACTGCATTAATGAGATACAATTTTTAAACTAAATTTTATAAGCCACAATAAACACAGCAAATATTATTCTTATAAGACTGTATACACAACCTACAATACATACTATCATATTTTATTTGCCCAGTCGTGAGCTTTATTATTAACATCACATTGCTTGGCTGTTGGTATATTTAAAGAAATACGAAATTCATGATTATTTGCAGGTGTAATCAGAAAACTAATAAGATATATAATCAAAACAAATAACTGCAGCTTAAGTTTCCGAACTAACTTAGCCACAAAAACAAGGCCAGGTTAAGTAGGGAAACTATTTACTTTTCTTACCAAATCTTTAAAAGTGAAATATGGACTCAGTTTGGGCACATTGGCTAAATAAACCCTCAGTAATGAGGTAGCTCTCAATTACATAAGAAAACAGAAATGGGAAAATGTATGAATGTAATATATAGACATCAAGCAATGAACAATCACCTCACTAGAGGACAGAACAAATATGCTTACAGAAAGCAGTTTGTTTAAACATCACAGCGAACAAAGAAATATTAGACTGCTTTCCAGAAAAAAAAAGAGAGATGTCCTTTGTATAATCACATGCATAATAACTACTGTTAATTTAAAATTAAACACTCAAGCTCCATGAGACATGACAACATATCTAACTGGCTTCCAACCCATAATCAAGAAAATGTAACTAAAAATTTCTTAATTAATTCAAACAAAATGTTAGCACGTTGCCATGTCTCTGACCTATGGTGACCCACTGTACGAGTCTCAGTTCATAGAGGCGCGGTCACATCAGACCTAAACACTTTGAGGTGCGGGAGTTAAGCCAATGTTCTTTGTAAAACCATGGAGAGTCACAACGGATTTTATCAAAAATGACACAGGAAATCTACTGTTACAATCTACTATAGAATGGTATGGGTTTATTAGGGGGAGCTCTTACCTTCTGAATGTTGTAATTGATAAAAGTCTGGCAATGTATACTGTTTATCTTGGCCTTGCTTAGCTTTGCAGCATGATTTCACATAAGCAAGAGTTAGCAAATTAAAATCATTATTTGCGAATGCATATGTAATTCCATGTGTAAAACTTTGCACAGGCAACAGGACAGCACAAGTCATTCAGACTTACCTATCCCAATAGCCATTATCAGTACTGCCTCTTGATGCAGTACTTTTTTTGGACTAGTATTCTCAGACACAGAAGTGGGAAATGGGCTTTAATATCCAAATATATTTGTTACAAACTGGATAACAGGTACTTCAGTACAAGTTGTTAAAGATCTCCAAGGAGGAATACAAGATAGTGTCTTTGCAGACTAGAAATGAACTCACCTTTAATGCCAGTAACTGTAGTAACATAAAGCTTGGTAAAAAAGAAGTAACCAAAAAAGTAGAAATCCAGGAAAAATGTTTGGCTTGCCACAAGTTTATTGCATAAAGTTCCACAAAGCACTGAAACGAACTAGCACAGATAGCACTCCACTTTCCACTATAAAGCTTGGTAAAAAAGAAGTAAGTTACGATTTAAAATAATAGGCCAAATAAAAGAAATGATGCCATCGTTAAAAATCCATCCACAATAGCAGACACCAATGTGACCACTGTGTAGTTAACAAAGTATGAAGATTATATTTTGTAACTCATCTGATTCTAAAGGGCATGCCTAGTAACTCCAGGGTGATCAATTTACCATTTCATACCTTACCTTATTATTAATAGAGTGGTATGTTTTGTACTTGTTGAAAAAGTCATCTGGAAAAACTTAACAAGAAGCAATGACTCATTACTGGAAAAATCAGAGGGCTGAAAAACTTGAACTACTCTTTTAAGAAATTACATTATACTCTATCTCTTACAGATTTCTTTGAGATAACCTCTATCTAGTCTATAAAGCAAATACTGATCTGGTTATATTTCCACTCCTATGCTTGAAATGCACTTTCTGGCAGACTAACATCAGATTGAGGAATCTAATACTACAATAAAAATCAATAAAAGAAAAAAAATGTGAGAAATATATTGTGCAACACCTTCCAAGATTATGCAATAAGCTTCCCCTTATAATCAAAAGAGGTCAGTCTTTAACGTCCTTCAGAAATAATTTTTATGTATATGGAAAGTAAAAAGTATTAGCATGGGGTTTTCAAGCTAATTGAAGACCAGTAGGTCATAAGCTTGAAAATTAAACCCATGAACTTATGAACTATATAAGCACTATTCTGACACACTGTAAGAAGCTGATTTTGCTGCTTTTTTCTATAAATATTTATTAGAGAACTGCCTTGATTCAGAGCTTTCTTCAATTTACTATCAACGTTTGGCATCACTGGGCCCATGAGAAAAGAATATTGTTGAGGACACATGTTGGTCTATTGAACTTTTCAGCTATAGCCACCTTTCTCACAAGGCATAATGTATCCTATACAAGTGCCACCTGGGACATCTACCTTTTAACAGTTAAGGGGCAATGTGCTTCTAGGATCAGCAACTTTCATTAGTTCATAGGTTCATAGGTTGGTACTGGGCTATCTGCCCGAAGGCATATATTAGCCCAGCCACGTTGTGCGGTATCCACCGTCCCTTTAGTAGTTCTCTAGACCCTTGTACTAGCAGCTAGTACCCTTGGCCCCTATCTAGTAGTGCTGTTGGTGTGATCCCCGGTGTGAACTTTCTGTTACCCATCCACTCATCAAGGTTCCTCTTGAAGAGTGATAGTGAGGGGCTCTGTCTTATGTAGATCAGGACCCTGTTCCATAGTAAGGGAAGTCTCTGTGAAGGGAATCTATCCCTCCAGCATGTTCTATTCATTGTTGTGTTGAGGTTTATATCCCTAGAGCGTGTAGCTCGAGTAGATTTGGTTTTGCTAAGATGCAGCATGTTCAACAATTCTGGGTTGGACATGGCTCTGTACGTTAGACAGAGATCGCCTCTGAGAAAGCGGTATGCAACAGAGAACAGTCTTAGCTTTTTCAATCGTGCTGCATAGGGCAACTGTTTGAGGCCAGTAATCCTCTTGGTTAGGTACCTCTGTGGTCTCTCCAGCTGCTGGAGATGTCTAGCCAGGTACATTACAATTGGTGCATTGTACTCAATAATGGGTCTGATGAGGGAAGAGTAGAGGGGCACCATTACATCCTTAGATCTTGATGCAAACCCTTTCGTGATCAGACGGGTCACATAGAATGCTTTTCTAACCACTTTGGCAACATGGTTATCAAAGGAAAGCTGACTATCTACTTGGGTCCCTAGATCCCTTATTTCTTCTTCAGATTTCAGGGGATTACCTCCTATGTTGTAGTTTGTGGGTACTCTGTTTTTTCCAAAGGGGATTACTACGCATTTTTTTGCATTTAGCTTGAGATCATGGCTTTGACACCATGAATCAGTCTCATTTAAGCCCTTCTGGAGGATCTCCATATCGGCCGGAGACTCTATTATAGCACCCAGTTTGCAGTCATCCGCAAACTTAGTCAGCCACAGCCCTTCCGTGCTTGACTGTACTTCTGAGAAATATATGACAAACAGGAGGGGCCCCAGGACAGAGCCCTGAGGCACACCACTCATTACTGGTCTGGATTCGGACATAGATCCCGCTACTCTTACTTTATGGGATCTGTCTGAAAGCCAGTTTGTGATCCATCTTGTGATGTAAGGGTTTATGCCCAGGCTGGTGAGCTTATCAATAATACCTGAATGGGGAATGGTGTCAAATGCTTTAGCAAGGTCAAGGTAAGCCGTGTATACCTCCTTTCCCTTATCTATAGCCTGAGTAACTGTCTCAAATAAATCCACCAGGTTCAGGAGGCATGATCTGCCCTTGACGAAGCCGAACTGTGTGGGGTCCAGCAACTTTATGAGTTCCACAATGATTCGCTATATAGCCTTACAGATCAGACTGGTCAGGCTTATTGGTTGGTAGTTCTCAGGGTCAGTTGTGGCCCCACTCTTGTGTAGCGGGACCACCGTTGCCATGTGTCATTCTATGGGCACATATCCTGTGGAGAGGCTGAGACTGAACAGGGTATTAAGATGCAGGGTTAATTCCTTTTGGAGCTCGCGTATGATACAGCCTGGGACACCATCTGGTCCCATGGAGGCAGTGTTTTTAGCTTTAGATAGAGCCTTGTTAACCAACGTATAGTAATAATTGGACTTACACAATCCCCTGGAATGGTAATAGGCCCTGTAGGTGGTGAGGGGGGGTGGGAATTTGCACCGAACCTGTCAGCCAAGATGTTGGCAATGTAAGAAGGGTCAGTGTATTTTGTTCCATTTTGTACTAGCTCAGAACAGACCTGAGCGTTGCCATTTAGGTTTTTGATGTAACCATAGAAGGCCTTATGGTTATCCTTGGCATCCTTGGCAACTTTCTTTTCAAAATTAGCTTTAGTTGACTTGATGAGGGCCCTCAATTTCTTACTAATGCTGATCAGGGATGATTTTTCTACTTGAGATTTGGCCTTTTTTTGTATAAGTCTCCTCCTTTTATTGTAAAGTTTGCTTATGACCGGGGTCCACCAGACTGGTTTCTTCTTGCTTGAGGAAGGAGTCTTGGTTTTATTTGGGATAGCACGGTCCATGCAATCCTGAAGATGCATATAGAGTGCCTTGGTGTAGGATTCTGCATCCTGGATATCATTATCCTTCTGCAAGGGAATAGTGAAGCTTTCCAGTTCGGATGCAAGTAGTTTGAAGTTTGCTTTGGAAAGGTTTTTGACTATGGTTTCTTTGATTGGGGGAGGTGGAGGAGTGAGGATGTCCAGGGTTATCAGTTTGTGGTCGGATCTGACCAAGGAGGGAGTGATAATGGGTGTGGTACAATGGGCGCCCATATTTGTGATGATTAAATCCAATATGTTGTCCCCTCTAGTGGGGGAACATACTAGTTGTTCAAGGGCATTTGAATTTATAAATTCTATGAATCGCTGAGCATAGGAGTTGGAACATTGGTAGTTCGCCCAGTCTATACCAGGGTAGTTGAAATCACCCAAGATTATGGTGTTGGGTAGGAGCTTTATATTTTCCAATGTCTCAAGGAATGCAGAGTGAGCATCTTGGGACATGGTGGGCGATCTATAACTGGCTACGACTTGAAATGTGGGTTTGCCTGCTGATAGTTGCACATGGATGATCTCTGGGGCATCATGCTGCGCTACTAACCTGGAGATATGGGTATCCTTGATGAATATGGATACACCTCCGCCCTTTGTACTGTGATTCAGTAACTGAGGCCAGAAGGTATGATATGAATTGTAACCTGGCAGTGCTGGGGTGCTCTCTTGAGCCTTGAACCAGGTTTCCGTCACTGCACAAACATCGATTTTCTCCATGCTGCGGAGAGCCTCGAGTGTCTGTATTTTGAAGTTGAGACTTCTGGCATTGAGTAGCATTACCCTTAGCTTTTGGTTACCTGTGCTGGTTACGGTGGTTGGTTTGTCCTTTGAGCCTTGCCTAAAAAAGGCACTATGGGGACGGCAAGAGCCTTGGCCAGTATTCGAAAACCTAGGGGTGACAGGTGCAACCCATCTCTGGCAAAACAGCGAGGCTTGTCTATCATGTCATCCCAGGCAGACAGACATTGGATCCCCTTAGAATGACACCAGAAGCTTAGCCAATTGTTGAAATTGATCATTTTGTCTTTGTATTGTGGTATCATTCTAGGTGAAGGTAATATGCTACTCAAGGTCAGGGTCATACCAGCTTGGGCTACATGATCAGAGAGCTCCTCAATGTCTCTTTTCATGTAGTCCAGGGAGGTACATCTTAGATCATTCACACCAACATGTACAATGACAGCATCATACTTGTACTTGTTCTGGAGTGACCTAGGTGTCTGTGTTATGTGGTGGATCCGAGCACCCGACATGCAGCTGACAGTAACCTTTTCCTTGTTCAGCCTGGTGAGTGGAACATCCGTGTGCCTTACTATAGAGTCTCCTATTACTAGCGTGTTAGGTATGGTGTTTTGCCTTAAGGGCTGTTGTGAGGCACACTGCTGAGGTGAATTATGTGTTTGCTAGCTTGTGTTTGGGGGTGCAGTTTGCTTGCTTGTCTGCTTTGGAGGGCACTGTTTCTTTTTCAGATTGGTACCTAGTGCCTCCGAATATGTTTTTGTGTATTTATGCGTATGTTTTGCCGGTGCTTGTTTTGTAGATTCATGTGTGACAGGTGGTGTGATGCAAGTGTGTCCCTTATCCTCTTGACTGTCTGTTACAGTCATGGGTTGAGAGCGCTCAGCCTCCAGTCTGGCTGTGTATTTGCATCTCACACAAGTGTTTGTGTCTAGAGGTAAGAGGAGAGGGTTGTTTGTATACATGAGGCAGTTGTGACACTGCCTCAGGATGCCTAATTCCACCAGATGAACTGGAGAGTACACCTGAAGCTGACCTCTGGACATGCTTTGAAGAGTAAATTGAACTTAAGTCCTGCGGACGATCGAGGGTCTTATGCTATATTACAATAGTGCTGTCTAGGAAATTTGGAGAATAATAGTGCTGTCTAGGAGATTAGGACAAGTGCTGATTTCTGTTTTGCAAGTGCTGCAATAAGAGCAGCTGATCTGAAGCACTTGAGTTGAGGCTTGCCTAGTTCTAAGGGAAAATTTACAGACTTTGTGGGGGCCGGGAATAGTATACCCCAGCTAACCGGCGCTGCCCGACACTGCTCTGTGTGCAAGACCATGCAAAAAGAGAGTTGCAGGGTTTTTCCTCTAGATAAGTGAGGAGAAAGTGAGTACAAGAGCTGTTTTTTTTTCTAAGCAAGTGAGAAAAGTAAGTACAAAAACTGTTTTCCTCTAGGTAATGAGGAAGATAGAGTGCTATAGTAATTAGTAGCTTATTTAGTGCTTACAAGTTCTGAACAAGTGCTGAGCATGAACAAGCAAATTTAAGTGCTAAAACTAAGAATCTGTATCTGCACTAGATGAGTTACAGGACAGAAACAAGTGCAAATACAGGCTTTCAAATCAGAAAGTTGAGAGAGATGGAAGAGATTGCCCAAACGGCCAATAACTACAAATTCTGGGCCAGAACCACTACTTATGTGGTAGACAGGTTACCTAGTGCTTACCACTCCCACTGATAAGCTAGAAGGCTTCCCTCCAACACAGAAAGGCTTAGGGGACTCAGAAGCTTACATACAGTCCTGGATATAGCAAATCTGTATCTGGAACACTAGTTACAGGAAAGGTAGGAAACAGGCTTACAGTTTTTTTTTTTTTACAGAAAAGTAGCAAAAACAGTAGTAAAAAACAATTCACATGCGGTGCAAGCTAGCACACTTGAGTATGCAGCAATATTAGACCAAACACAGTTTAAAAATGCAATTAAATTAAAAAGAACTAAAAGCAAGTGCAGAAAGAGTTTATTAGGTAGAATGCGGTAAAGAGATGGGACGGGGGAGTGTCCCAGATTAAATCTACAGTGGGGCGGGCAACTGCAAAAGCCACCAAATTTAAACTACTAACCAAAAATAGGGAGGGTGGGACAAAACAATTTCAAAGTTATCAATAAACAAAAAGGATGATGACTATGGAAAGCCATCTAGGATTTAGAGGGTATCTGGAGGAGCAGACTCCAGAAAAAAAAGTAACATATGGTTACTGATAACTGACTAATTCTTAAACAAACTGACATGATATGTGAGAGATGTAGTTACACAATGTCACTGGAGGCAAGGCTGTCATATACAAGCACTTATGATACCAAACGTACCCATCATCAGAAGCATGCACACACCAAACCCACCATACACATAGGATGCTAAAGCTCCTAAATGTAATTGTCCTAAACTGTAAAGCTCCCCCAGATGTTGCACTCATAATGAGTATCCTTATAAACCTCAAAAGCAGTCCACCAAAACAATAGCAGCTGCAACACATACAACCACATCTTGTGGTGTCTCAGCCTCTAAGTCCATAAAGCATAACAACACACAACCCAATATTGTGGTCAGAGGAAACTCCATTGTGAGACACACAGATGTGTCACTCACCAGACTAAGGACAGAGTCATGATCAGTTGCTTATCAGGGGCCAGTATCTGCCAGCTCACACACAAGCTTAGGTTGCTGAACCACAAAAACCAATATAACTCAGTCATAGTCTGTTTGTATACAGATGACCTGAAATGTACCTCCCTGCACTATATGAAGAGAGAGACATGATGAGGCTCTCGGACTATGTGTCCTAGGTATGAACCTACCACTGAGCAGCATTTTGCCTTCTCCAAGGATGATACCACAATATGAACAGAAAATAATTTAATATTGGCTTAGATATTGTTGTCATTCAAAGTGGGTAAAATATTTCTCAGCCTGGGAGGATATGGTTGACAGACCATGCTGTTTTGCCAGAGACAGACTGCAACTGACACCTCTGGGCTTTGAATATTGGCTAATACTTAGCCCACACCAGCATTAACAGGCTGTACATCAAAAAACTCTCTCATCAATTTAAACAAGCAGCCTAAGGGGCTAATCCAGTCTGCCAAAGTTATGTCTGAAGTACAAATAGCCTCACAAGCCAAGGATATTCATTAGACTTAATTCAGCTATGTCTGCAGCCTCAAAGGCAATATACAGCAATGTGCTTAACTAATTGTTAATGGAATCACCTATACTGAGCTGTAATATATAGCAAATCTACTGGTCAACAAATTTAGCTCCAGTTATCCCCATCTCCCCTAGGACACTCCTCAAGAAATACCCTCAACCATAACTCTACCAAGAATATCCCAGGATGCCTCCTTAATAGCATGAAACATGAGTCATCAGGACCACTTAGAGTCACTATTTAGCCAAAGCCTCTTGACAGGCTTTGTGCCAAATGAATTGAGGACTAAAACTGTTATCTCTTCCACAAAGGCAGGCCATCTACAGGCCTGGGTAACTACAGACCCATAAGTCCGACTAGTCTCATATGCAAGACCATGAAAAGAATTATAAATTATCATGGAAATAATAAACAATGACACAGGAAACTTACAGTCACTGAATTTAACTCAGTTTGATTTCATCAAGGCCAGGTCATGCCTGCTCATCCTGGTGGACTTCTTCAAGAAGGATACTAAAGCAATGGATGAGGGAAAAACAGTGCATGCAAAAAGGCCAGTCACTAGTGGCATCCTTTAAGGCTCAGTGCTGGGCCACTCATTTTTGACATCCTTTGCTTTGAGGTCAAGGCCAAGATCAGGGGCTTCTGGCTGACCAAGTTTGCAGACATTTGCAGACTAGGTGAAGTCATAAAATCCCCAATGCACAAATACTCTCCAAGAACCTGAAATACCTTTGCTTATAAGTTGCAACTTACTCCTGCATACTGCTGCATGACCTCAGAGTTGGTATATACCAGTTGTGTGGTGTGGAGGGGGGACGACGACAAAAAAGTGATGTTTGTTTTTTGTTACCAATTGATATTTGTAAAATTTGTCCTTTTAAAACAGAATTATCATTTTATACATGAGCACATACATACATACACACACACAAACACACACACACACACACATATATATATATATATATATATATATATATATATATATATATATATAGTTGTTTGTCTTTCGGCTTTTCCCAGTTAGGGGTCACCACAGTGGAACTCTGGACCACTAATGATTGGCAGTCGATTTTTTTTTTTATGGTGTCGAGTTGCCAGCCCGACACCCAACCTTCAAAGAAGGCACGCCCATTCAACGCATGTCTTTCGAACACCCATTCGACCACGGGGAGAACATGCAGACTCCACACAGAAGGCACTCCCAACCCAAGCCGAGAATCAAACGGGAGAACCTTTTGCTGTGAGGCAACAACACTACCGCTGCACCACCGCAGAAGTTTATATATATATATATATATATATATCTACTTCACTTCACCAAAATCCCATTTCAGTGACATTCATTTCACTGAGGCTAAATCACTTAAACCTCAAAACACTACAACTCATTTCACTGAATCGCATTTCACTGACAGCTTAAACTGTTAAATTTCATAAGACTAAATGGGAAACAATAGACAAACAAACTCACAAAACTAATGGCTTCCTCTTTACACAACTTAAAAACTACTTATATCCTCTTAACAAAAAAAACAGACAATATAAAACCAAGCTAAGTGGGGGGCTATGCCTCCCACAACCCCCCTAACTATATATACTAACTCCAGGTCACACTATAGTGGGGAAAAAGGGCAATTCAGTGAAATGAGATTCAGTGAAATGAGTTGTCAGTGTTGTGAACTTTAAGTGATTTGGTCTCAGTGAAATGAATGTCAGTGAAATGGGGTTTCGGTGAAGTAGACCCATATATACACACTCACACATCTTCAGTGAAATGGGATTTCGGTGAAGTAGACCCATATATATGCACTCACACACACACACACACACACACACACATATATATATATATATATATATATATATATATATATATATATATATATATATATATATATATATCTTCTTCTTTTGGCTTTTCCCGGTTAGGGGTCGCCACAGCGGATCACCTGTCCGCTCATGATTGGCAGTAGAGTTTTACGGTGTCGAGTTGCCAGCCCAGCACCCAACCTTCCACAGAAGGCACACACATGCACACACTCACACCTAGGGCCAATTTAGAGTGTCCAATTCACCTACAGCATGTCTTTGGGGGGGGGCCTACCTGATAACACCGACATACCAAAACACCGACAACGAAATAACCGACATGAAAGAAATGAAAAAAAAAGTTCAAAAACACGAAACTTCACATGCCTGACAAACCAAAATCCCGACAATCAACAAAACAAATACCTTTCCCGAAAAACACACACAAACAACACAAGCACACCAAAATCCTTACAAACCTACACTAAACCTTACATACACAACTATCTATGCACTAACCTTGACCCAAACCCTAACCCTAAGGTCCGTCACCATCGCACACTTACCTTACCCGCACCCTAACCCTAACTCACTTAATCCGCTCCTAACCCTCAAGACCGTCACTATCGCACACTTACCTTACCTGCACCCTAACCCTAACTCACTTTACCCACCCCTAAACCTGAACTCCGTCACTATCGCACACTTACCTGACCCGCACCCTACCCTAACGTCCGTCACTATCACACACTTACCTTACCCACACCCTGACCCTAACGTCCGTCCCTATCGCACACTTACCTTAACATGTCTGTGTTCTCAGCGTCGGGAATCTCAACTGTCGGTCTTCTCCGTTGTCGATCTTCCGGTGTTGGTGTTTTCGTTGTCGGCGTTCTGCGATTCCGGCATTTTCAGGTAGACCCATATGTGTATATATATATATATATATATATATATATATATATATATATATATATATATATATATAAAATATACTAGTGCAGTCACCATAGCTGTAGTCATAAAACTATTTTATTGGAGAATATAAAAAAGAATGAGCACTTTCAGGTGGTTTCCACCCTTCTTCGTATTCAAAAATATCTGAACAAACAGGAAATATTTATATAAATCTTATTAAAACACTTTGTCTATTGTAATTATCAAACAATAAAAACCTATTAAAAATATAACAAATAAAAGTGCTAGAATGAAATGCTTAGCCAATTAATAATGGTCATTTGACCTGTAGTATTATGCTTACAGATTAAGTTTTTCAACTAAAAACTTGTAATTGTTACTTAAAAAAATTATAAAACATGTATAGAATGAATAAATAGCTGTATATTGCCTATAATAACCTCTGAATCACAGAACAGCAAATAGAAAAAAAATCATAAAAAATAACTAGTTTGAAGAACATTCATATACCAGTCATCAAGCTAATAGCAGCTAAAGAACCAATAAAATAACAGCATTGTAACAAACAATAAACAATGATAGAAAAATGGGTCTGGTCTGAATAAATATGACATAGAGTGACATAGGGTGCAAATAACCAATCAAGTTGTGTGAATCTGAAAATAAACCAATGGGATAGACAGCCAATGTCATAACTCAGACTCAAATCAAGACCTCGACCAATAGTGGACTAAGAAGTGAACAGCCAATCAAATTGTTTGAATGTGTATCTAAACCAATGGGATAAGCAGCCAATGTCATAGCTCAAATCAGAATTTCTGCCAATAAGTGACTAGAGAATAGACAGCCAATCAAATTGTTTGGATGAAAAAAATGGACGAATGGGTTGAATGGAAAATAAAAACAACAAAGTATCCAGCTTATGAAAACTGGTCACAAGCCTATAGCACCTGGTATTCCCAGGCTGTCTCCCATCCAGTTGTTAACCAGGCCCAGCCCTGCTTAGCTTCTGAGATCAGATGAACTCAAGCACATCTGTGGTACTACAAATATGGATAAAATACTCCAACTGAAAACATGTTGTGGAGAAAAATATCCACAACATATGTAAAATAGCTGTATGTGTCCATGTTGACTATTAACTCACAAAATAATAGAAAAAAGTATTCATTAACAGTAACAGATATAAAAACTTTCACAGACCAATCCATAGATTAATACCAGCCAAAGAGACAAAAGGATGACAGCATTGTGACAAGCAATAAGCAACGGTAAGAACTAATTCTAGTCTGAATGAATATGACATGGTATACAAGCAGCCAATCAAGCAAGCAATCTCCACCCCTTAACACAACCCAAATGACACATATCCCACAGACTCAGTGTGCCACTCAACCACAGCCCATAAGGCAAAACAACGTACCCAACACACTAGTCATAGGTGACTCTATAGTCAGGCACACTAATGTCCCACTCACCAGACTAAACAAGGAGAAGGTTACTGTCAGCTGTCTGTTGGGTGCCAGAATCTGCCACATAACCCATCTACTCAGGTCACTCCACAACAAGTACAAATATGACTCTGTCATTGTCCATGTTGGTGTGAATGACCTGAGACGTACCTCCCTGGAGTACATGAAAAGAGACATAGAAGTGCTCTCCGATCTTGTAGCCCAGGCAGGTATGACCCTAGCCCTGAGTAGCATCCTGCCATCACCCAGAATGATACTGCAGTACAAGGACAAAATTATTGACTTCAACAATTGGCTAAGCTTTTGATGTCATTCTAAGGGGATCCTATATCTGTCTTCCTGGGATGACACGGTTGACAGACCACGATGCTTTGCCAGAGATGGCCTGCATCAGTCACCCCTAGGATTCTGCATAGTGGCTAAGGCTCTTGCCACCCCTATAGTGCCTTTTTTAAGCAAGGTTCAAATGACAAATTCACCACCGTAACAGGAACAGGCAAGCAAAAACTGAGGGTAATGTTACTCAGTGCTAGAAGTCTAAATCTCAAAATGCACTCACTCAAGGCACTCCTTAAAATGGAGAACATTGATATCTGTGCAGTGACTGAGACCTGGTTCAAGAGCACCCCTGCATTACCAGGCTATAACCCATACCACTTTTTGGCCATCTAACCTGGACCGGAACACCAAAGGTGGAGGTGTGTCCATATTCATTAAGGATATCCACACCTCCAGGCTAGTTGCTCAGCATAATGCATCCGAGGTTATCCAAGTGCAACTAACTCTGGGCAAAACTGCAATTCAAATTGTAGCTTGCTACAGATCCCCCACCATGCCCCAGGATTCCCACTCCTCTTTTCTTGATATACTGGAAAATATTAGGGTTTAACCCAACACCCTAATGATGGACAATTTCAACTACCCCACCATTAACTGGGAAAACTACTCATGTACCAACTCCTTTGTTCAACATTTTCTGGAATTCAAAAATTCCAGTGCCCTGGATCAACTTATCCACACCCCCACCAGGGCAACAATATCATAGAACTAGTCATTACCAACATGAATGACTGGTGTTCCACACCTGAAGTCAACTCCTCATTGGTCAGATCCGACCATAAGCTAATCAGCCTAGATATCCACATCTCTCCCCCACCCCCATTAAGGAAACCACAGTAAAAAGTTTCTCCACAGCCAACTTCTTGCTTCTTAAGACAGAAGTGGCGAACTTCATGACACCCATGCAGATGGACAATACAGTTACGACTGCTGAATCCTACACAAATGCATTCTATAAGCACTTATACAAGTGCATGGATCATGCTATTCCAAACAGAACCAAGACACTATCCTCCAGAAAAATGAAACCAATCTGGTGGTCCCCTGCCATAAACAAACTCTACAACAGAAGGAAGAAACTGTTGCAAAAGAGAGTAAAATCCCATGACTGAAGGAACTCCCTGGTCAGCCTCAGTAAGAAGCTGAGATCCTTTATAAGATCCTCCAAAGCTAGCTACAAAAACAAAATCACCACTGATTCTAGGGACAACCACAAAGCATTCTATACCTCTGTCAAGAATCTCAGTGGCAACACCCAGATCCGCTCTGAGTTATAGCACAATGGCATGAAAATTACAGAACCAACTAATATTGCCAGCATCCTGGCAGATAGGTTCAGTGCTAACTTTACCCCCCTCTTACCCCCTAAAGGGCCCACATCTATACAGGAAGAATGCAGAGTCTCTGTAATCACAACTAAGCAGGTAAACGTTGCACTCTCTAAAGCCATAAACACAGCATCCATGGGACTGGACAACATCCCAGGCTGCGTTTTACATAAACTTCAGAACGAACTGGCTCCCCACCTTAGCACCATGTTCAAGCATAGGCTCACATCAGGCTTTGTGCCCACTGAATGGTGCACAGCAACAGTTATCCCACTCCACAAAGGGGGTGCCACCACTGATCCTGGGAACTATCGCCCTATTAGCCTGATGAGCCTGGTCTGTAAGGCCATGGAACATATCATCATGGAACTCATAAACAAAGACATTAGTAACCTCCAAACTCTGGACACCACCCAGTTCAGGTTTGTGAAATGCAGATCATGCCACCTGAAGCTGATCGACTTCTTTGAGGCAGTTACTAAAGCCGTAGACGAGGGTAAGGTGGTTCACACAGCCTATCTTGACCTTGCCAAGGCTTTCAACACCATCCCCCATTCTGGAATTATAGCTAAAATCACTAAACTAGGTATAAATCCCTATGTCACAAGATGGGTTGCCAACTGGCTCACTGACAGAACCCACACTGTAAAAGTTGCAGACTACAAATCTGACTTCAAACCAGTGACAAGTGGAGTACCACAGGGTTCAGTCCTGGGACCTCTCCTGTTTGGTATTTACTTCTCTGAATTACAGGCTAACACAGAAGGCTTATGGCTAATGAAGTTCACAGATGACTGCAAACTAGGACCCATAGACGAGTCCCCAAATGATGTGGACATTCTACAGAAAGGCCTCACTGAGACAGATGCCTGGTGTCAGAGCCATGGCCTCAAGCTCAATGCCAAAAAGTACATTGTCATCCCCTTTGGTAAAAACTCTGTACCCATGAACTACCACATAGGCAGCAGTCTACTTAATGCCGAATGTGTTATAAGAGACCTTGTGACCCAGGTGGGCAGTAGTCTCTCCTTTGATAATCACATCACCACAGTAGTCAGGAAATCCTTCTACATGGCACACCTCATCACAAAAGGGTTCTCATCCAGGAAAAAAGAGGTAATTGTTCCCCTCTACTCAACACTCATTAGACCCATTATAGAGTACAATGCCTCTTTTGGAATGTACTTCACAAGACATCTGCAGCAGCTGGAAAGGCCACAGAAGTACCTCACAAAGAGGATTACTGTCCTCAAACAGATGCCCGACACTGACCTTCTCAAAAAACTCCAGCTTTGCTCCATAGCACATCGCCTACTCTGAGGTGATCTCTGCCTAACCTATAAAGCTATGCCAAACTCAGAGTTGTTGGACATGCTATACCTAAAGAAATCACAATCCCTCCAAGCTACATGCTCTAGGGACCTAAACCTTGTCACCACAATAAACAGGACATGCTGGAGGGATAGATTCCTGTCCCAGAGACTTCCCATACTCAGGAACAAGCAACCCATCTATGTCAAGCAAAGTTCCTCATTAGCACTCTTCAAGAGAAATCTTGATGAATGGATGGTAAATAGGAAATACACCCCGGGGATCACTTCTGTGGCTCTGTTCAACAGGGGCACAGGAAAATAACTTTCTTGGGTTGCATAAGCTAGGGAACCTTGTTGGTTAGGCTTACTTAGGCCCTTGGGCCAATAGCCTAGTACCTACCTATGAACCTATGAACCTATGAAACTATGTGTCTAAACCAATGGGGTAATCAGCCAATGTCATGACTCAAATCAAAATCTCAGCCAATGAAGGACTAGAGAATAAACAACTAATCAATTTGTTTAAATGGAAAAATGGACCAATGAAATGAATGGCAAATACAGTACCCAGCTTTGTGAAAATCAATCACAAAGCCTACAGCCCCTAGTCACCCATCCAATTGCTCACTGGGCCTGGCCTTAGCTTCCGATATCAGATGAGATTGAGCTCATCTGTGGCATTGTACATACAGACAGAATGCTCCAACTAAGAACTTATCATTATTCCTTGAAGAGATGTTCACAATGTATATCTGATAGCTGTATATATCCTGTGTGGACTGCTAAATCACAAAATAGTAGAAAAAAGTACCCATTAAGGGTAACAGGCATAATAAACATTCACAGACGTAATAAAATTCTCATTTAATACGTTGTTTCTTCAGTGCTGGTTTTAAAGGCACGTTAGAGTTCAGGCCTGGTGGTTTGTCTGCCTGCAGCTCACTGATCCAATTAATTTCAGCTAATTCAATCATAAGTACTATGTTGCTGCCTCTAATATCGCACGTTATTGTTTGTAGAACCATAAAGTGAAAAAAACTGATGATCATTGGTTGATACATGTCGTACAAGTGGATTCTTCATATCCCTGAGCCTGAAATCACTCACATGTTTAGATATGCATTCTTCAAAAAGTCTATTAGTTTTGCCTACAAGGAACATATCACAGATGGCACAGCATGCTATATAGACCACATTTTTGGTCTTACAATCTGTATAACCATGAAAGGTATAGGTCTTATTGTTTACAGGATGTTTGTATGTCTGTTCCTTATGGATATATTTACACATCGTACATGTTCTACATGGGTGAGTACCCTTTGTTTACAGGATGTTTGCATGTCTGTTCCTTATGGATGTATTTACACATCGTACATGTTCTACATGGGTGCGTACCCTTTGTTTACAGGATGTTTGCATGTCTGTTCCTTATGGGTGTATTTACACATCGTACATGTTCTACATGGGTGAGTACCCTTTGTTTACAGGATGTTTGCATGTCTGTTCCTTATGGGTGTATTTACACATCATACATGTTCTACATGGGTGCGTACCCTTTGTTTACAGGATGTTTGCATGTCTGTTCCTTATGGATGTATTTACACATCGTACATGTTCTACATGGGTGCGTACCCTTTGTTTACAGAATGTTTGCATGTCTGTTCCTTATGGATGTATTTACACATTGTACATGTTCTACATGGGTGCGTACCCTTTGTTTACAGGATGTTTGCATGTCTGTTCCTTATGGGTGTATTTACACATCGTACATGTTCTACATGGGTGCGTACCCTTTGTTTACAGGATGCTTGCATGTCTGTTCCTTATGGATGTATTTACACATCGTACATGTTCTACATGGGTGCGTACCCTTTGTTTACAGGATGTTTGCATGTCTGTTCCTTATGGATGTACTTACACATTGTACATGTTCTACATGGGTGCGTACCCTTTGTTTACAGGATGTTTGCATGTCTGTTCCTTATGAATGTATTTACACATCGTACATGTTCTACATGGGTGTGTACCCTTTGTTTACAGGATGTTTGCATGTCTGTTCCTTATGGGTGTATTTACACACTGTACATGTTCTACATGGGTGCGTACCTTTGTTTACAGGATGTTTGCATGTCTGTTCCTTATGGATGTATTTACACATCGTACATGTTCTACATGGGTGCGTACCCTTTGTTTACAGGATGTTTGCATGTCTGTTCCTTATGGACGTATTTACAAATCGTACATAATCTACATGGGTGCGTACCCTTTGTTTACAGGATGTTTGCATGTCTGTTCCTTATGGATGTATTTACACATCGTACATGTTCTACATGGGTGCGTACCCTTTGTTTACAGGATGTTTGCATGTCTGTTCCTTATGAATGTATTTACACATCGTACATGTTCTACATGGGTGCGTACCCTTTGTTTACAGGATGTTTGCATGTCTGTTCCTTATGGGTGTATTTACACATCGTACATGTTCTACATGGGTGCGTACCCTTTGTTTACAGGATGTTTGCATGTCTGTTCCTTATGAATGTATTTACACATCGTACATGTTCTACATGGGTGCGTACCCTTTGTTTACAGGATGTTTGCATGTCTGTTCCTTATGGGTGTATTTACACATCATACATGTTCTACATGGGTGCGTACCCTTTGTTTACAGGATGTTTGCATGTCTGTTCCTTATGGATGTATTTACACATCGTACATGTTCTACATGGGTGCGTACCCTTTGTTTACAGGATGTTTGCATGTCTGTTCCTTATGGATGTATTTACACATCGTACATGTTCTACATGGGTGCGTACCCTTTGTTTACAGGATGTTTGCATGTCTGTTCCTTATGAATGTATTTACACATCGTACATGTTCTACATGGGTGCGTACCCTTTGTTTACAGGATGTTTGCATGTCTGTTCCTTATGGATGTATTTACACATCGTACATGTTCTACATGGGTGCATACCCTTTGTTTACAGGATGTTTGCATGTCTGTTCCTTATGGATGTATTTACACATCGTACATGTTCTACATGGGTGCGTACCCTTTCTGTTAGTTCTTGTTTCCATCCTCTTGAGCAGTTTGTCACACAGGATTTGTTTTAAATTCTTACTGTTCCTGTACATAAAATGGGGATGTTGTCTCACAATCTTCTTCATAGATTCATCCCTAGGTAGGATCTTCCACTTGTTCTTGATGATTTTACTAACTTGAATGTCACTTGAGTACCTTAGGATGACCCTAATGTCATTTCTATGAAAGTTGACTTGAGATGGTTCCAACTGCTGGGGTGGCGGATCTGAATAAGAAGGCTTACCCCTGGTGTTCCTTAGTTGAACTACTGCATGCTGTTGTAAATCAATTTCTTTCTTTTCGTAACCTCTGGCTCTCAATTAATGAATTAATTTTTCATTGGCTGCTTTATCATCATTATCCCTGATATGCATATTCTCGAATTGCGTAGCATATGACCCTTAATAATATTGGGATATATATGTGGGGGATGCATACTGCATAGATGGAGTATACTAGTCTTCCTACAGTCTTTGTGGTGTACCAAAGTATTTATCTCTCCTTTGCTATTCGTTTCAATAGTTGTATCAAGAAAATCAATCTTGCTAGAAGTACACGTAGTAAATCTCAGGTATTCAGTTGATCCCTCCAAGTAAGCAACATATATATTGACTGGTCTACTCCAGAAGACTGACAAACCAAAAAAGTGAAAACCCAAAAATTCAAAATACTGAACACATTTTTAATGCAGGGGGGCAAGCCCCCTGCACCCGTCATGTGGGGGTTACCCCCACAGCCCCTGCTAATTGTATATTCCAAATCTAGGATCATATAACAGTGGAGAAAGGGCAAATTCCATTATTCAGTATTATCACTGAGTGACCTCCCAAACCTCTTACATCAGAGGCACATGGGATATATGCAAATGATCCTTATGAACATCAGTGACCCTAATGATAATGGACATCAGCTGGGTGTAATAGCACTGTGTTTCTAATGCTTAGTCAAACACTCTGCTTGTGCTGTGCTGATGAGGTCATAATAAGGCCGAAATATGCATATCCACAGCAAGCGGGGTTTGGCTTTATTGGCCTGCAATTGTCCAAACATCCAGACTTGCCAATTAGTTGAAACACCTGATGCTCATAAGGATCATTTGCATATATCCCATGTGCCCCTGATACAAGAGGTTTGGGAGGTCACTCAGTGGAAGTTCTAGCTTTGCTGGAGTTTTCATTTTGTTTTTACTAATTGTTTTTTCAGTGACCTTCTTACTTACTGTTTTATCATTCAATATTTTGAATTTTCAATATTTTGGAATTCAGTTTTTTGGTTTTTCAGTCTTCTGAAGTAGACCTATATATATATATATATATATATATATATATATATATATATATATAAACAAAACGTTTGAATGTAAAGGAGATGACACAAGGCAGAACAGATTTTTAGCACTTTTATTCTTTAATGATGCATTGAACTTCATCAGAAAAATAAATAAAAAATCAATGAAGCACTCCATTAAATACAATTTGAAACAATAATATCCATCAACATGAACCTATCAAAAAGGCAGGAAAAAGGAAAACATAAATACAGTAGCCAATGAAATATTAAATATTAAAATACTAGATCACAGTAGCCAATAGAAACCTAGTACAGGAGGCAAAAATCAGGTTAACGATGGCTAACCTAACCACCATAAAGCCATAAATAATAAGAAATAAAAACTGATAGTTGTGGGTAGCTACAACTCTGGACATAAGTATTCAGTAAAGTAAAAATGTAAACAGAATGAACTGTACAAATAGAAATGCAATTCCTACAAGTGAATGAACATTAATGTAACGTAAAAAAACATAAAAAACAAGTAGTCACTATCTGAACAGGCTGCTACTAATTAAAATGTACTACCCAATCAAAAAATAACCAAAATATTTAAACCAATCAGAAACAGGTATAAGATATTACGGGAAGGATAACAGCAAGCCCTGTGTAAAACATAGTACAAAAATTTAAGCACCAATATGGAACAAATGGAAGACGTTGCCAGAGGGAAAACAGCCGCCAATGGCAGCCTTCATAAAGTTCACTAAACATTCTAAACTTTTCAATCCCAGAGCAGTCTCTGCAAAAAAGATGTCGTTTAAGTTGTAACAGTAGTAGTAACAAAAAACAATCTACAACACATAAAAAGACTGTCTACCACACTATAAAATAAATAAATATCAAAATCTACAAAAAGGAAAGCAAATAACAAAGTGACATCCACAGGGATACTTGAAGACACCCAAGTGAATAGCCACAAGGTGTTCCTGTATTAAATCAATACAGATCCTGCGTAACAGCAACTTGGAGCCAAACTGGAAATTTGAAAGGAATGAACTGAGTCTAAACAAATAGATTGTGCAAATCCAAACAGGCAAAGAACATCAAGGAAACATAAACAAACCAGCAGGCACTATATGACATGGTAGGTACCAAGCAAACATAATGTCCAGTCAGGAAAATAATAAAAAATATAATAACCAATATGGAACAGGATGGTGTTGATTATATACGAACAATATTAATCATGGGTAACCACAACGTGGAGAAAAAGTAACATGATAAATGGAATAACCCGGGTCTAAATAAATGAAAAATTATAAATCCAAAAAGGCAATGAACATCAATGAAGCATAAACAAACTGCCATGTACTACATGAAGCATCAGGTACCAAGCAAAACGCAATGTCCATTAGTGAAAATAACAAAAATATAACAACCAATAGGGAACAGGCTATGTCTTCCCACATTAAATAAATATTAATCCTGGGTAGCTGCTACTCCGAACAAAAGTAGCATTACAAATGGAATAAACTGAGTCTAAACAAACAGAAAGTATACATCTTAAAAAGGCAATGAACATCTAGGAAACATAAACAAACTGCCAGGCACTATATGAAACCACAGGTACCAAACAGAATGTCATGTCCTATTGAGAAAATAATAAATAAAATAAATAAGTAAAGACCAATAGGGAACTGGCTGGTGTTCATTTTATAAAAGCAATAAAAATCCTGGGTAACTGCAACTTGGTGAAAAAGTGACAATATAAATGTAATCACCCGGGTCCAAACAAACAAAAAGTGTAAGTCCAACATGACCATGAACATCAATGAAATAACCGAACTGCCAGTCACTACATGAAATGGCAGGTACCAAGCAAAACGCAATGTCAAAAAGAGAATATAACAAAAATATAACAACCAATAGGAAACATATTGGAGCTCTACACATTAAATCAATATTAATCTTGAGTGACTGCAACTCAGAGCAGAAGTAGCTATATAAATGGAATAGACAGGGTCCAAATAAACAAAAAGTGTAAATCCAATAAGGGAATGAACATCAATAAAACATAAAGAATCCGCCAGGCACTATAAGAAATGGCAGGTACCCAGCAAAACATCATGACCAATGGAGAAAATAATAAAAATAAAATAACCAATAGGGAGCAGATGAAGAAAAACGTAAGAGGGAAGCCAGCATTCCAACATAATAACCAAAAAGGAGCAATAGAAGGATGATGCTGGAGTGAGAACAGTCTCTCAACATAACCACCGTAAAGCACACTTAACATTAACAGTCACGTTCAAACCTGGGGCAGTCTCAGCATTAAGTAAAAGCTGCTACTTAAGTTCCTTCACTTCTAGTAATGAATTGTAGTCTCTGAAAAATAAACTGACTTGCTCCAAAACTAAAAATTTAAAACCTGAGAATTGTGGCCAAATAGCACTGTGTCATCCAAAGGCATTATTGGAATTCCCGGAGTGAATTGCTGCAAGATGTTCCTTAATATGATCTGACAACCTCCAACTTGTTTTCCCAACATAAAATGAGTCACAATAGTTTCAGACAGCAGCATAGACTACCATAACGCTATGACGATCACAATGCAGAGTAAACTTCACTCTGTACTGGCAATGATTAAATATGAAAAGCTGTCCAATTAATGTGTGTTTGTTCACCAAGCAATTTCCACATGAAAACATTCCTGGAGGTTCACTGCTATCCTCCGTGACATTAAGTAGAAAAGGGGTATCATTATTTTCAAACAAAGCATGCAAAATGGTGGTTTTCTTAAAAGAAAAAGTAGGTACATCCCCAAGAGCACATTTAATGAACTCCAACCTTTAATCTCCAACCTAACACCACTCTTACGTATTCAACTGCGGTACCACCTTTAACATTCTTGTAGGAAAAGCGCAGTCCGGGTCTGAACTGTCTGCAAACAGCTACAGTTAACTTTGAGTATGTGTCTACCTGTTTGAGCCAATATTCATTTTCCCCTGGAGAGCACTCTGCTTTGGCTTGTAAGCAGCCCCCCACCACCACCACACACACACACACACACACACACACACACACACACACACACACACACACACACACACACACACACACACACACACACACACACACACACACACAAACACACATCTTCCACTTTCTCTTATTCCCTTCTGTTAGCAAATAGTATCCATAACTGATCAATACAGTGTGTTTGTTAATTTAAACTATGACCACAGTAGCCTACTGATACAAGGTTATCCTGTTTTTCCACCTGAGAAATTAAGAAATGACTTACAGTTTCAGAGCAGTCCTTGGTCAATTGTGATTGTTTCTTAACACATACTTGTTTTTGCTTTTTGGTACCACCTTTAACATTCTTGTAGGAAAAGCACAGTCCGGGTCTGAACTGTCTGCAAACAGCTACAGTTAACTTTGAGTATGTGTCTACCTGTTTGAGCCAATAGTCATTTTCCCCTGGAGAGCACTCTGCTTTGGCTTGTAAGCAGCCCCCCACCACACACACACACACACACACACACACACACACACACACACACACACACACACACACACACACACACACACACACACACACACACACACACACACCTTCCACTTTCTCTTATTCCCTTCTGTTAGCAAATAGTATCCATAAGTATCCTACAAGAATGTTAAAGGTGGTACCTCAAGTAAAATATGAAACATATATTCTAGGCGATGTCAATATCGACTGGAATAAAATCAACTCACCAGCACCCTCACTTTCCATTAACCTTCTAAACTTCACCCAAGTAATCTCATCAACTACTCGCCCTAACAAAAAACACCCCCCAGGGTCCATCTTAGACTGGATTCTAGTCTCCCATCCAAACAAAATCACTCTCAGTGGCACTATCCCTGACACCTTCAGTGACCATCTCCCTGCCTTCATCCATCGATCAAACAGCTCCACCCAACACCAACACCTCTACATTCAAACTCGTAACCTCAGTAACTTTAACCCCTTAATTTTCTCTAACATCTTCAAACAAATCAACTGGCAACCTCTAAATATCCTCCCACTTGACAATGCTGTTGAACATTTCAATTCCATCTTCCTAAATACTCTCAACTCCCTAGCCCCTCTAAGAAATAAGCAAATCAAAACTAACTCTGCACCATGGTTGACCAAAGAAACTAAACAAATCATGCGTCATAGAGATAAGTCCTGGAAGCTCTACCAGAAAAATAAACTATCCTCTACCTTACTTCTATACACCCAACTCTGCAACCAAGTAAAGAAACTCATTATCAAAGACAAAAAAAACTACTATATTAAACTTCAGTCCAATAACAATAAAAACCCTAAACAATTTTGGAAATCAGTCAATACCCTTCTTCATCCTGGATCTCAAAACAACCTCTGCCCCAACCCTAATTTATCCGACAAAGAACTTAACTCCCACTTCAATACCTTCTTCATTGAATCCATAGCCAAACTTACCACAACATTTCCTAATAACAACCCACCTAACTCCCTTTCCTCTCCACCCAACAACCCAAACAATAATCCCCCCAATTTCCATCTCAAACCGGTATCCACATCTTTTATAAAAAAGCTTCTCTCCAAGCTAAAGCCAGGTTCTAAAGCCCCTGACAACATTCCCCCTTCCTTCCTCAAACATGCAGCTGAAGGTATCACCCTTCCAATTAGTATTCTGATTAATAGATCCTTAACTGAGTCATATGCTCCAAACTTTGGCGTTCAGCCTACATCCTACCTCTTCACAAAGGAGGCAAAAACACTTCTATTTCTAACTTCCGCCCTATCGCCCTACTCTCTCCAATATCTAAAATTCTAGAAAAATGTGTCCACCACCAATTCTTATCTTATCTCATTCAAAATCACCTCCTAACACCCACCCAGCATGGCTTCCGTCCCGACCACAGTACCATAACTGCATTACTATCCTTCTTAGAAACTATCAATCATGCTCGAGACTCGGGACTCATTGTATCCACAGTACTGCTAGACCTTTCAAAAGCTTTTGACACCATCTCCCACACACACCTTCTTCATCAACTGGCTAATCTCAAACTCTCCCCAAACACTCTTTCCTGGTTCTCCAGTTACCTATCTGATAGATCTCAAGCAGTCAAATGGAAGAACTCATTCTCATCCTTTTTGCCAACATCTACTGGCGTTCCTCAGGGATCCATCCTTGGACCCATGCTTTTCAACATCTTCATAAACAACCTTCACACCTTTATCCCTGACACCACAGTCATCCAATATGCAGATGACTCTACCTTGGTCTGCTCTGCCCCAAATCTACCTGAACTCCAGACCAAAACCCAATTAGCCTTTACCACCACAGAGAACTGGATGCACCAAAACCACCTTTCTCTTAACTCCAATAAATCCAAAATACTAATTTTTCTCCCCTCCAAAGTTCCCTCTCTGGACAAAAACACTTTCAATGTTCTTAGCCAAACTAACACTGCCATGGAAGTGATCCCCTCTGCAAAACTCCTTGGCATCACCATAGACGAACACCTCAAATTTGATCTTCACATACAACATAACATTAAGAAAACCCACCAAAGGCTAGGTATGCTATATAGGAACAATCACTTCCTTTCAAACTCCACTAGGCATACCCTGGCAACATCCTTCCTCCTACCTTCCCTTCTATACGGAGCCCCTCTCCTAACCAACTTGCCTGCTACCAACACCTCTAAGCTCGAAGCTTGCTATAATAAGATCTCTAAATTTGCCACCAAATCCAAAACATCAACTCACCACTGCCACAGCCTTCATTCTCTGAACTGGCTAGAACTCCCTAATCACCTAGACTATCTACAACTAACCACCGCTCACAAACTAATATTCTCCCCTAATAAATGCCCAGCCTTAAAGGACATCCTTCCTCCATACATCCCTAACAGATCACTGAGATCCGAAAACCAAAACCTAATCTCCATTAGTAAACCAAAACGACCTGCTGGCCAACTTTTACTCTCCTTCTCACTAGGTAAAAAATGGAAATCTCTGCCTACTTCACTTAGGACTATACCCAACACTGAATCCTTCAAAACTCAACTTTTTCTTCACCTATCCTCCAAATGGAAATGCTCCTGCTTTCACCCCACTTAAATTCCATAGGGACTCTTAACTAAGCACCTCTACTCCTATTCCACTATACTCTCATACTTATTCTAATTTTTCAAAATACGTACAACTAACAGACTTTAAGTGACTGTAAGCATATAAATATTGATTAAAAAAAAAACAAATAAAAAAACAAATCTGCCATCAAGTTCTCTGCAACTCTCAAATGTATTAACCCTACTTGTTTTTACAAACTATATTGTATGTATTTTTACTTTGTAACCTTTATTTGCATTGTGTAACCTATATTGTATTATACTGTTCTTGGAGCTTTTCTCCCCGGGCCTCCACTGAAAATGGGCACTTCTTGGCCCAGTGGACTTCCCTGGTAATCAAACTGAAATAAATAAATAAATAAATAAATAAACCGATCAATACTGTGTGTTTGTTAATTTAAACTATGACCACAGTAGCCTACTGATACAAGGTTATCCTGTTTTTCCACCTGAGAAATTAAGAAATTACTTACAGTTTCAGAGCAGTCCTTGGTCAATTGTGATTGTTTCTTAACACATACTTGTCTTTGCTTTTTGATTGTTTCCAGCCCCCTCATACGAGCAACTAACAGGGTCTCTACCCGCTTTGCTCCTCACCCTGCCCCCTATTCCCTCCCGCCCCCGGTGGTCCCACCTTTATTGCACTCAAACCCCTCCCATCTTTCCAATAGCCAACCACAGCGCTAACCCAACACTACCTCCTCCATCTTCCCTTTACTATCACACCTCCTCAACTAACATGTACAAGCATACCTTTCCTATGCTCACTGCATGCACTCTCCTTGCATATCTTACATCCTACCAAAGCTCCATCATTCCCCCACTCAACCACTACCACTGTACTACTACTCACACCACCACTCATGTCTCACCCACACTCAGCTCCCCTCCCACCAGCTCAAGAACCATCCCTATGCACGCCCCACATATTCTACCAACTATATTACTCAAACATAAAGCATCCCTACAACTTAACATAGTAACCCTCCCACCATACCTATTACCCACAGAGCACAATCATAAAGTTTCCCTTATAAACAAACACATTCAAAAACCTGAGAAAACTAATAATCTCATGCATATCAAAACTAGCCCTAAGTGGAGACATCCACCCCAACCCTGGCCCTACCATCTCCAACCCCAATCCTCATAATCAGACTAGAAACCACAACTTCTCCCATATTACAGCCAATAGAAACCCAAGTGACTTCCTTCTACTAAGCATAAATATTAGAAGTATATCCAACAAAGTCCATGAACTCCATGCCACCATAGACTTGTACTCCCCAGATATAGTCATCCTGACAGAAACCTGGCTAAAACCTCACATTACTAGTGAGCAAATACTCCCTACAGGTTACAGCATACTAAGAGTAGACCGGCTAAACAAAAAAGGAGGTGGTGTAGCTATAATATTTAAACAGCATCTAAACATCCAGATCTTAAAATCATCAGCTCCACAAATAGGCAATGAAGAAATAATATATACCAACCTCAAAATTAACCAAAACAAAACCATCAACATAATTGGATGCTACTTCCCACCTGGCCAAAACATCCCTCCACTAGAAAACCTCCTCAGCTGGTCTACCCACCATCTCCACCAAGAAACTATCATCTTAGGTGATTTCAATATTGACTGGCAATCCTGTTCTGGCAACAATCCAACCCATCATGTACACCTTCATGGCTTCACCCAACTAGTCCAGTCACCAACCAGGATAAATAAAAACTCCAGCAAGCACACTACCCTGGATTGGATACTAGTCAGTAAGAGCCCCCAGTCATATATAACAGGCTGCTTATCAGATAGCCTCAGTGATCACTCCCCAACATTCCTACTAAAAAAATACCTATACCAAGCAAAACCTGTCATCTACCATCAAATACATAAAAAACTAAACTTTAACCCACTCACATTCATCTCATCCCTCAAAGAATGTAACTGGCATCCTCTAAAGTACGTCAGTCTAGATGACGCAGTTGAATTTTTTAATACTACCTTCCTGAATATCCTTAATTACCATGCCCCCATAAGATTTTCCAGAACCAAAGCACAACCCTCCCCATGGCTACAGAAAACCACTAAGTCAGAAATGAAAAACAGGGATAAAGCCTGGGAGCACTGGCACAAAACCAAAACCCCTCAGCTAGACAGAAATTCCTAGAACTACGCAATAGAGTCAAAAAGCTAATAAAACAGGACAAATTCCAATACTACCAGTCTGCCCTAGACTCCTCACAACACAGCCCCAAACAATTCTGGTCCTCCATAAACTCCATCCTCCACCCAGGTAAAGTCAGTACCCCTCCTCCTAACATCCCTCACTCCTCAGAAAATATTGCTACCTCATTCAATACACACTTCACCCAAACCATACTATCACTAGCTAAACAACACAACCCCCCTACCCTCCAACCCACACCTTCAACTAATAATCTCCCCACTGCCTTCTCTTTTTCTCTTGTACCTACCTCCAACATAAAAAAACTCTTAACTAAACTTAAACCCACCAAATTAGCAGCAGACAACCTCCCAAGTGAATACCTACAAATCGCAGCTGATGCTCTGGCCTACCCAGTATCCATCTTGATTAACCGATCTCTGTCAGAAAGTTATGTTCCCACACTGTGGAAAGTATCATATATAATTCCCCTCCACAAAGGCGGACCCTCCGCAGAACTAACCAATTACCGCCCCATAGCTATTCTCTCTCCACTCTCCAAAATACTAGAGAGATGCATACACTCTCAGGTCTCAGACTACCTACTTACTAACAACCTCCTTTCCAGTACTCAGCATGGTTTCCGACCAAACCATAGCACCACCACTGCCTTACTCTCCTTTACTAACACTATCCTTCAGCATAAAAACAATGGCTATCTCTCCTCTGGTACTTTCCTAGACCTATCTAAAGCATTTGACATGGTCCCACACAAACAACTTATCTCTGTCCTCAATAACCTATCCTTCTCACAATCAGTCACCAACTGGTTTCAGAGTTACCTGTCTGACCGCCAACAATCCGTTGTATGGCAGAATGACATATCTCCCCAACTACCTGTCTCCATAGGGGTTCCCCAAGGATCCATCCTTGGACCCCTACTCTTCTCTGTTTACACCAATAATCTAGCCTCTGCCACCAAACATAGCACACTCATACAATACGCAGATGACTTGACCATCATCTGCTCAGCCTAGTCCCTACCCAAACTGCAAAAGTCACACAGGAAGCCTTTTCCTCTGTTGAAACATGGTTATCCGATGCCCGATTAATACTCAACCCAAACAAAACTAAACTACTCATCTTCCAACCCACCAAACATACTCAAAACAACTCTCACTTTAACATCACAGCAAAAGACAATACCACTATATACCCAACTGAACACACCAAATTGCTAGGAGTGGAAATAGACAATAAACTAAAATTTGACATTCACATATCCATGACCATAAAAAAAGTCCACAAAAAACTAGGAGCGTTATACAGAAATAAGCAATTTCTCACCAAAGCAGCAAAGATTTCAATAGCAAATTCCCACCTTATCTCCACCCTACTTTATGCCTCTCCAATATATACCAACCTAAGGCAATGTGATCTAAACAAGCTAGAGACCTGCTACAACAAAATCGCCAAATTCTCCACAGAGGCATCCTACCATAATCACCACTGTCTCTCACTTGCTGAACTGGGCTTGCTTGAACTCCCTCACCTTCTTCAGTGGTATCAACTCTCACTCACCTACAAACTAGTAAACCATCCACTAAATGTCCCATCCCTCCAGAATCTACTCCAACCCTATCGCACCACCAGACCACCAAGATCCAGCAACAAAAATCACTTGCAGATCACTAAAGCCAATAACTCTGCTGGTGAAGCACTATTCTCTTGCACCATAGCCAAATTATGGAACTCACTCCCACCCACAATTACCTCCGTACCATCATGCACCCACTTCAAAACTTTACTAAAAGCGCACCTAAAACATGCTGGCTATGACCTTGCAACTCCCACTCTAATATCATCCACCCCATCCAACCACTACCTTTCTCTCCAATCCACTAACTACCTTGATTATAGCAAGCTCAGATGCTCATAAGCCTAGTACTTATTATACAGCAGGAACTTCTCATTGTAACATTTGTTAATGTCTGTTATGTACTTCACAGATAAAGATTCTAGTTGTCTACTGATGTACTATGTTCTTCATCTGTAAATATGTTGTAAGTAATTGCTATGTTGAATTGTTAATCGCTATGTAATCCAATGCAACTACTGTCTATTTATTTTACTGTGGAGCTTTTCTCCCCGGGCCTCCGCTGAAAATGGACCTACGTCCAGTCGGACACTCCCGGTCAACAAATTTAAATAAATAAATAAATAAATAAATAAATAAAATTAAGTTCTTCATGGCTCAGGACAATGTTCCAATTCCTGATAATGATTTTTCTAATTGCGTGCATGTCTCTGCTAATCGGCAGTGGAAAGCTGTTGTGCCTATCAGTGTCAGTACACTTTTTTTTTGTTGGAGTTAAAACCAAATCTAATAGGTTTGCATTTACCGTACCTCTCAGCCGCTACATCAGAGGCAATACTGTCTATCATCTCTCCTGGATAATTCCTGTTGAAAAACATTTGTTTCAAGAACAAGGCTTCTGTGGTGAAAATATGGTCATCACTAACTAGTCTAGAAAGTCCAATAAATTGGCCATGCACAACATTCTTTTTCATGAGGAATGGGTGCTGGCTGCGAAAATCAAGAAAGTTATTTCTATAGGTTTCCTTCCCATAGTCATTGGACTGTAAAGATCGCATAGCTGCATTTGTGTTTTCCCTTTTCCTGCTTTTTGATAGGTTCATATCGATGGATATTATTGTTTCAAATTGTATTTAATGGCGTGCTTCATTGATTTTTTATTTATTTTTCTGATGAAGTTCTATGGATCATTAAAGAACAAAAGTGCTAAAAATCTGTTCTGCCTTCTGTCATCTCCTTTACCTTCAGAAGTTTTGTTTTTATAAGTTTTTGTTCTGCAGTATTTTTATTGTTTTTTCTTTAGTATATATATATATATATATATATATATATATATATATATATATATATATATATATACATATATATATATATATGCACACACACACACACACACACACACACACACACACACACACACACACACACACACACACACACACACACACACACACATACACACACACACACGTATATATATATATATATATATATATATATATATATATATATATATATATATATAGATATATGTGTGTGTGTGTGTACAATCAAAATGTCACATGTAAGTTATGGGACTATAAAAGTCGAAAGGTAATTTTCCGAGTTGTGGAATTTTAACTTGAAAAATGACGAATACACAAGGGCGAATGCTAGTGTGCATTCTCTCTTGTGGATTTGTTATTTTGAATGGAGATTGCACTTTACTGGGGATAAGGAAATGTACCCTTTCCTTCACTGTAATGCGATTTCAGAGTTTGTATATATAAGTAGCAGGGGGTGTAGGGAGTGCAGGGGGGCTAGCCACCTGCAAAACATGTGTTGAATGGCACCGGATGTCGAGGTATGTTCGAAAAATGTCAGTTCAATTTCGAATTGTTGACATTTATTTTGGTTCGTTATTTACTGCTTCATGTAATTGCTTTAGAGTTTTGAAATTGCTTGAAAAATGTATGCTTGTTTATATCTCTTTCATCTTGCCATGATTAAAATTGTATAAATCTAGTTAATCAAAAATTATGCACTGTTAGCACTTGTGGTACTAACTTCTTAGCATGAAATATATGAAATTGAAATACAATTTCTAATTTGCCTATAAATAATTGCAATATTTTATAAATACATAGCATCTTTCCTTCTTATCTTACCTCCTGAGGTAAACCTATATTCATAACGGATATCAGTTTAAATTAGGTCTGCCAACAAAGTAACATTGGTATATCCTTCATGCTAAACTTTGTGAATTACAGCTACTATTTCCGAACATAGGTACTGAATGTTTTAATAAACTGCAAAACATACAATTTTTTTATAAAGGTTCTGCTTTAAGCCATCAGTATAAAACAGATGTAAAGAATCTTTGAATGGTCAACCCAATAACAGAGAGAGATAAAACCTTGACTCTGTGCCAGGACAATGGGATTCAGTTAGTAGCCTCTGCACAGGAGGTGCCAAACGGGTTGAGACAGTAACAAAGGGGTAGATCCTGCTCGCTTCTCTCAGAGTGGCGGGTGTGTGGGGGGGGTGCATATTTACAGGCATATTTTAAAGCATGATTTCCTCAGTGGAGACTAGAAAAACTCCCTGAAATGCCTTGTCTGTAAGGGGACAGGTGGCCCTCCTGGCTTATGTCCCCTGCTGAAATAAGGGATAGTACCACATTGGCATGCCTATTTCACACCTCAGCCAGGGGTTCCTACTAAGCTGCTGCTTTCTGTAACTGGCTGTCACTCATGAAGCTGCAGGGAATTATATAATGGAGGAGAACACCACAATCATCAGGAAAAACATTACACAAAGTCCTAGGAAGAGAAAAGAAGCTTCCCCATCTGCCCTGTGAAAGACTACAGATTTACTTGAAATAATATTGTAACTTCTAACCAATGGGAGTATCTTTGAGAAATACAACAGTACAGGTACCATCATGAATAAGAAGCAGTTAACCAAAATGTTTCATGTCTATTCAAACTTGTTTCATTTTGTCATCCAACCTACTCTAGCATGCTGCTTGCAGCCTTCTGCTGGTGAGGCGTACAAGTTTTGAGTATAGGAAATACATGTTGACAAACCGATATACAAAATCTTTCAACTTATTCAAACCTAACCATTTTGCATTTCTCCATTATTCACTGTACCATTTCAGTTACATCTGATGGATACTTTGCCATCATCTCAGTACTGGACAGTGGGGCACATTCTCAGATAGCAAGAAGAACCTCTAATGAGTCCACAAAAGTCTTAAATCATTGCTAGGGTTGTCACCTTTTCAAATGCCCAAAGTGGGACAATTGTGGTACAAACATCAGATTTTGCAGGTCAAAACATACGCACGGCCAGTACAAGGGACAGAACTTCACTTTTTTACCTAAATAAAAGATTATTCTTGTAGCATTTTAGTTGCTTATTCTGTTTCATATAACATTTAGGTGTTTCAGATACAGAATAACTGTTTTATGCAACTATTACATAAAATATAGGAAATATTTTTGCCCTAATATCTCAGGACATTTGCCATTTTTACAATTTATTTGCAGGACACAACTGCCCAAAGAGGGACTGTCCCTCACAAAGTGGGACAGGTGGTAACCCTAATCATTGCAGAAAGTGAATTGCGAAACTGCTGGTAAAACATGCAAACTTTAAATTCTTCGGTTTACATTCTCTCATTGAGAGACAGAATTGTGTCCTTTTTATCAAAATGTTTGTTAATGTACTTAACAATGACCCTAAAGTGCATCCCCAGTCGCATCTTTTTGCAGCTCAGTAACATGTTATGTAGCTGTTTTCACGACCACACTGCTGTAATGAGTATTTATTGAATGTTGTCATTCTTTGACAGTAGTCATTTTGTATAGTTGCACAATGCATGCTACACAAAAGCCTGGCTCATTATTGACAGTAGTAATGTTGTATAGTTGCACAATGCATGCTACACAAAAGCCTGGCTTATTATGGTAGTCTTCTAGTTTGTACAGGTCAGCACTTCTTGTGGGCACATTGGTGAATTAGCACTTTTGTTGTTTTACTGACTGTTGTGTTATTGAGTTTAAATACACTGCACTATGTTTACCTTGTTTGTGTTGTACTCTTGTGGATTTTTGTTTTGCTGACTATAGTGGTGTAGAGCTGCTTTGGTAGTGGTATCCACTAGTGACAATATCTAAAGTAATACTGCAGTGTTACCTGTTACTGATACTAGGTACACAGAAATCAAACTAATTAGCTGAGTTACTGATTGCACTTTCTGACGTTGGTGTTGTACTTTTCCTTGTTATTGATTACTGTATTGTTACAACATTTAAAGTTACTACTCTACAGTACTTGCATTGGAGAGTGCAGGTAGGGTTGCCACCTTTTCAAATGGCCAAAGTGGGACATTTTTGGGACACACATCAGATTTTACAGGCCGACACATATGCATGGTCAGTACAAAGGATAGAACTTTACTTTTTTGCCTAAATAAAAGCTTATTCTTGTAGCAGTTGTTGCTTATTCTGTTTCTTGTAACATTTAGGTATTTTACATACAGAAATAACTATTTTATGCAACTATTACATAAATTATGGGACATAATTATGTCCTACAATCTCAGGACATTTGCCATTTTTAATATTTTTGGTCAGGACACAACTGCCCAAAGAGGTACTGTCCCTCGCAAAGTGGGACAGGTGGTAACCCTAAGTGCAGGGTTATCTATGTGATATACTTTTATTACTTGGCTGACTTTTATACTTTTATACTGATGCACAGAAACCATTTATCTAACAGTTACTGCAATTCAAACTAGTCATTCATGTTATAACGATTGTAGCTACTGCACCCAAATCCATTGGGTTAGGGTATCCTTTGCTTATTACAATTACTAGTTTGGTAGAAAGCACATTAGCCTATGGGGTAAGCTACTTGATTCAAATTTGCCACCTGTTATTGATTACCACATTGACCCGACATACTTCTGTCACTTTTGCATCTTTTTTTGAACTTGTGAAAACTACAGTAGTCACAGCTCATATTCCTTTGTCCTTTAGTCCTATCCTGTATTATTGCCTTTTTTCCAGTCCAGCTTATTATCTCCCTCTGTCTTATATCAAGAGTAAGTTATTAACCTATCCTGTTTTGTTATACCCCTTCATCTGCATGGGCCAGTATGGAATAAAAATTATCCATTGCCCCTTCAGTAGCCAGCCTGCTAGCATTATGTATTTTGAGGCAATGTACTAACTACTGAATGTGTAGTGAAAACACATTATTGTTATCTCACAATGATTCAGTAGGTTCATAGGTTCATAGATTAGTACTAAGCTAACTGCTCTTGTGAGCCATTTTAAGCCTAGCCAATTATCCCTTGTGAGACTCAAACCTTGCACCTTGTGCTTGCAAGGCAAACACCTTAACCATTAGGCCACCCTCCCGTACTTTCCTTAACTTGGAAGTTACCTTCTCACCTCAGAACATGTTCGGTAAGCACAAGACATATACACATAGAGCACAGAGCACTTCCACTAAACCAGCTTATACTGAGGTTGTTAAGAGATCACTGCCTAAATTCATCCATTCACAACCCCTTTATTCCATTTTTGGACATGAGGTCAGGGTGTCACTTCAACCATGACAATCATCTAGAGCCAAGGTTTACATCACTGGGTGTCTAGCCTTGCGTAGTAGTTGTTCCATACCACACACTCGCATCACACTCACACTTGGAGGAAACCCATGCGAACAAATGGAGGACCTACAGACTCCACATAGAAGAAGCCCCAACCAAGAATCAAACTGGGAAACTCTTCTGTGAGGTGACAATGCTACCCATTGTGCTACTAACACTGCCTAAGCCTCCTAGCCAAAAGACGGAGAAACTTCGGACATTAGTTCACACAGCAGCACATCCACTTTCACACTCACAGCCAGTGCACACACCTCTAAAAGTCACAAGTGTGCAGACTCCAAGCCCTTACAGCACACTGAGACTGCATAAAACCACAGTAAAGTTTTATTTGACTCTATTCTCTGGAATATGGACACCACCCTCACCAGGCTGCATACAAATACAATGGCAGCCGACCTTCTGAAGCCAAGATCAAGGACATAGAAAGGGAGCTTAAACCCCTTCATTCTGATAAACACAACTGATAATGGCACATGTGGAGGTGAATTACCCTAGGCGATTTACCCCCAATAACATGCAGGTGGATATTGAACTTACCATATATGTATCATCGGCAGGAAAGCTATTAGTCTTGACTGCTTTTTTGCTATATCACCCAGAATGATGCCAAGATTCAAAGGCATGATGATTGGCCTTTATAATTTGCTATGTAGTTGGTATAATTTAAAGGGGATCAAGTACGTGTTGGCTTGGGATGAGATGGCTGACAAGCCACCCTGCTCTCCCAGCGAAGGCCTGCACCTCTGTTACCAAGACTTTTGCATTCTGGCTAAAGACTTTGCTGCCCCCATAATGCTTTTTAGGTGCAATACATCTGATGGCCATGTGGTTCTACTCAATGCCAGGAGTCTTAATGAAAAAAAATGCCTGAACCTGAGGCTCTCCTGTAAGTTGAACACATTCATATATGTGTAGTTACAGACACATTGCTTCAGACAATGGACACACTCCTCATATTTCTGGGTATAATGTTTATCATGTCTAGATCTACTGGCAATTGAGGGGTAATATCAGTATTTGCCAAAGACATCATCACCTCAGGATGGATTTCTCGTGATACCTCATTTGAACTTTTAGATGTCCAAATCACTACAAAGAAGACTAATTATCACTTCATAGTTAGTTATAGAACACCTGCTATGCCCCCTTCTTAGCCTGACAATTATCTTAACACACTAGCTGAAGTACCTATGAAATCCAACACCTTTCTATTGAGAGATTTCAACTGTCCATCAATAAACTTTCAGACCTGCACTGGCAATGGTTGGCATCCCCAGCACTTCCTCATAATTATGAGTGCTAACTATGTTTTACAAATAATTAATCATCCTACCAGGTGACCCAATACCCTTGAAGTAGTCCTCACAGATATGGACACTTCTTTTTCATCTCCATATTTATCACCCTACTTTATTAACTCAGACCATAAATTAGTAATCTTTTGTGTAAAACTGGTGGTACTTCCTATGTAACTACCTCTATGTTTCACAACTTCCCAAAACCAACCTTCTTCATTTTACTCGATGACATAAATACATTCGGTCATTGTCCTCCTACAGTGGATTCTACCGCTATAGCTGCTGCCTACGCCTCGGACTTCTACCCCGTTTTAAATATTTGTTTTGATGAGGCAGTTCCTATTTGTATCAGATGTGATGAGAAATTTAAGAATAAACCCTTGTGGTGAAATAGCTGTATAAGTGAATTACATAACAAGAAAAAGGAATTGCTTAATACTTGTAAGATGTCTCATTCTGCTTACATTAAGAGCACTCTTAAATTAGTAAAGAACTTAAGGGAACCATTAGAAAACTGAAAGCTGAGTATGAACTTAAATAGCCA
Organism: Protopterus annectens; assembly: GCF_019279795.1. NCBI lineage: Eukaryota > Metazoa > Chordata > Ceratodontiformes > Protopteridae > Protopterus > Protopterus annectens. The sequence continues at coordinate 31,099,973 of NC_056735.1, read as the reverse complement.
CTAAAGACATAAATAAGTACAAATATTTCTTTAACTACATCAAGAAGTTAAGAACTAATGCACAACAATGTTTGGAGCTATTCCACAATAGCTCACATCCTATCTGAAAAATTTTGTGCAAATTTTACTCCATCTACAGCTATAGCTGTTCTACAGGTTCCACAATAATAGACACCCAGTTTAACTACTATGGAACAAGTTCTCTCAGTCCTCTCAAAAGCTAAGAATGCCTCATCCACAGGTCCTGATAATATACCAGGTTGCCTAATTATCAGCACCAAAAAAGGCCTTGTGGACCCTTAATTAACCTATTTAATCTAATGTTCTCCTCTGATTACATTCCTGAACCCTGGAAATCAGTCATTGTAATCCCATTACACAACGGTGGCCAAGTATGGACCCTGATAACTACAGGTCTATTAATCTCACTAGCCTCATATGTCAAGCTATGGAGCATATTATCTTAAACGTTATTAATCTGACATTGAAAATCCCTTAACCCTGTCTCCTCATCAATTCAATTTTGTTAAAGGAAATTCCTGTGTTTTTAACTTCATTAATTAATCTGGAGAAGGTAAATGAAACAGTGGATAACAGTTATGCAGGCATTAGTGACAGACTTGTAAATCTAAACATACGTTTTTATGTTGTGTGGTGGATGGCTAAGTGGTTGTCTGACAGAACCCACGTGGTTAGACTCACAGGTGCTGCTTCTGAAAGCAACAGATCAGCCAGTGGTGCAGGGTTCATTGCTGGGCTCTCTCCTTTTTGGCATCTATTTCTGAGACCTGCATGCCAGCATTTCCATCCTATTGATATCTAACATTGCAGGTGACTACAAATTAGGTGTTGTTTTTAATCTTCCACTGATTCACAATTGCTTCAGCATAGATTAGATTGTTAACAATTGGTGCAAGGACAATGGCCTCAAAATAAATGTGCAAAAATGCAGCTAAGTTCATTTTGATAAACAAAACATTTTCACATACTATATAGGTAATTCACTCCTCCAATCAGACACTCTTGCAAGAGATCTGTTCACTCTTGTTGATAATTCCTTATTGTTAGATCACCATGTCTCCATAATACTTTGGAAAGCCTTATTTAATTTTTAAAGGCATCTCCGCTAGATTTAAAAAAGTTTTAATTATTCTTTACTTATATATCATCAGACTCATTATTGAATATAATGCACCTTTCGGCATGTATTTGTCTAAATATATTGTTCAACTTAAGAGACTTCAGAGATTCATTACTAATGAGCTCAGATGCCTCAAAAATCTTAATTATCAGGTCAGACTAACAGCCTTCTCTTTTCATTCAGTCACTTATGAACTTCTCTATTGACATCTGTCTCACTGTTTGAGCCTCAAAAGATTCAACCCTCTTTGACCTCCTCTTCTTTCAAATGGTTCCTCAAATACCCAGTTAAAGGAACTAAGCCTTCATCAACAGATAAAGGCATCATATCTCTCACCACTGGAACACATTTCTACTATATGTCAAATGGAGTAGTACCTTTGCCACCTTCAAGGTAAACTTAAATAATTGGATGGACAGGCTTCAATTCTTCAGACAGGCAGAGAAAACAATGAAAGAATCTTATGCTACCATACATACAAGAGCTTAAATATAAGAGAAATGTGTGGCTGAAGACTTGAGGCCTTACATTCCCATGGTAGCTTTTGGCTTTTGTGTTTTCGGTATGAATAACCCAGAGCCAGGCAGAGCAAGGATGTGCTGGGACATTTACTTGTTGCCCCTATGCATGTTAAACCAGGGGTGAATTTTTCAGTTTCCTATCCATTTGTCCAAATTATGTTTCGGTGGTGTAAGAGAAGTAGTTTGTTTTATGTGGATCAGGAGACAGTTGTATAGAAACAGTATTCTTTGTGATGCATACCTATCCCTCCAACATCTCGTATTTATATTGCAAAGGAGGGTGAAATCACTTGAGCAGGTGTTCATGCTAACACTGGACTTGCAAATGTGTAATAGGTCAAAAAATATAAGGTCTGTTAAGGCTCTACATGCAAGGCAGAGGTCATCTCTTAGCAGTCTGTATAATACTGAGAAGAGGGATAAGGCTTTGAGATAGTCTACAGAGTTTTTTTTGCGATTTAGGCCTTTGACTTTTTGGAGAGAAAGTACTGCAGTCTTTCCTGCTGTGACAAGTGTCTGGACAGGTATATACTGAAAAGAGCATTATAATCAAAGGTTAGCCTAATGAGAGCTGAGTACAGGGTAATGACTAAATTCTTTGACCTAGACACCATATCTTTCTATATATCCGTGCAATGAAAAAGGACTTCCTTATAGTAGTGGATCTGTGGTGATCAAAGTACAGTTCATTGCCAACACAAATTCCTAGACCCCTGACTACAAGCTCAACTTTCAGCTTGCTGACTGGGGAGCATGCATTTAGATCTGCCACTTTACACAGGCACCCCCACAGTAATCTTTTAAGGCTGTCATGTGCTTAAGAGTGAACATGGGGAAAGGGAAAGTGACCTCACAGAAATGCAGGTACATATGTCAGCCATCATGGGAGAACTGCAGGTTATAATAAGAAAAACCTGAACCTGTATAGTTCATGGTGACTCTTCAACACTCAGGTGCCATGCTGGGAGAGGACCAAATGGGTCAAAAGAGTAACTAGGAAATTTAGACAATGGGGTGATGGTCCACAAAAAAGGAAATACAAATAACAAGATTTTGCAATGTCTTTAATTCTGGTGAATTTCTGAGGTGTGTACAGTTTGATCAAATTAAATAAATGAATGGTGGTTATGACACACTGTCTAGTATCTTCACAGATTAAAAGGTAATGAACCTTACATAAAGCTCTTCCACCCAAGTACAGAAAGTAGAAAGTTACATACCTGTGATTATGTGAGAAGACAGTGAACCAGGGAATGAAAATTAAAGGCCGCAAATACCATATTGATTATGCGAGAGGGATAATGTCAAATCATGTCCCAGTTATTCTCTTCAGTAATTTTCTGTACAGACATACATTTAGAATAATATTTCTGCTAATCAGCTCTGTGGCACTTACTATTTACTCAGTTTTTAATTTCTTTGTTAACTAAGCACAGCTACTTAGTTATGTATCAGTTTTACATAGTGAACTGGGAACACTGCTTTTGGATAACTGACTGAGACTAAAGAAATAAAGTCCATCTATAAAATACTGAAATAAAGAAAGCGTTAACAGATAGGACTGTTTGGATGCAGCTCTTTTGCCTATTACCCACCCTGTAGAGAGCTTCCTTTGCAGTCTAACTTGTATTTAGGTTCATAGGTTCATAGGTAAGTACTAGGCTATCTGCCCGAGGGCATTTATAAGCCTAGCCAGAGTGTGTTGGCTTTTGCCACCCCCTTAGATTAGTTCCCTGTGCCTCTGACCAGCAGAGCCATTAGTTTCCTGCACCTCTGTCTAGCAGAGCCACTGCAGTGACCCCCCAGGGTAAATATTCTGTTTCCCATCCACCCGTCAATGTTTTTCTTGAAGAGTGCTATTCAGGGGCTCTGCCTGATGTATATTGGAATCTTGTTCCAAAGCATGGGGAGTCTCTGGGTCAGGAATCTGTCCCTCCAGCGCATCCTATTTATCGTTGTGGTGAGGTTTATATCCCTAGAGCATGTGGCTCTCAGGAATTTGGTTGTTTTTAGGTGGAGCATATCCCTCAATTCTGGGTTGGACATGGCCTTGTATGTTAAGCAGAGATCACCTCTGAGTAAGTGGTATGCAACTGAGTACAGCTGGAGTTTCTTTAGTCGGGCTGCATAAATCAGCTGTTTGAGGCCAGTAATCCTCTTGGTGAGGTACTTTTGTGGTCTTTCCAGCTGTTGCAGGTGTTTTGTAAAGTACATCCCAAATGGGGCATTGTATTTTATAATGGGTCTAATAAGTGATGAGTAGAGAGGCAAAAAAACCTCCTTTGTTCTGGATGCGAACCCTTTTGAGATTAGGTGGGCCACGTAGAAGGATTTTCTAACCACCTTGGCAATATTTAATTTAATTTCTTTGGCTCTCCAAGATAGCTAGATAACCATCACAGCCTTGTGATACTGATAAAGCCCTGACTGAGACCCCAGAAATGTTTGTTCGACTATAGGCATAGGCTTTGAGGGGGTCAAGGTGGATAGATAGAAGTGAAGGGGCCACTCCCATCTTGACTGTGCTGGTAAGAAGGAGTTGTCTCTAGCTCTCATCTTGGGTAAAACCTATGGGGAGGGAAGACTAAGTGTTGCACCCACAGGATAGGAGCCTGCAAGCACATGCTGCTGGGGGGGGGGGGTTTCACATGATACTGGTAAGTCAGTGTGGCTGCATGAATGTGTACCAGGGCATGCAGTAATTGTGGAGTTTATGACTATGTCATGGGTTTGGGGCTTCAGGTAGTTATAAGGGAGTCCAATGGGTCAGGCAGCTTGGCTTGTTTCCTTAAGAGCTAAATCTTGTCACTTTGGGGAATAAATGAGCTAATAAGACCTTCTGATCACGGAACAAAAATGATATGGAGCTTTCACCTCACTATGAGAAGAGGTGCCCGCCTCCTGCTCCATAAGATGAATAAATGGGTCAGTAGGAGTGCAGGAAGAGAAACTACCGGGCATGATCATGTGAAAAAAGGAGAAAAAATATAACAAGCTATCTCTCCCAACATTTTTTTCTGTTCTTGTGATAGGCCATTTCATACAGCCAGTATTCATTCAGTAATAAAAAGCAAATGCTTTCCCATATCCACTTCTGAACCATATTGTCACCTTTTCACTGTTTTCATATTTCATCCTGTTGCTCATCTATATACTGTTTTCTGAAAAGTGTGGCCCTCTTAAACTTAGAGTGCCTTATAATAAATTATATGTTTGATACAATACATTCCCCCGGATTTACTAAACTTCCATGCAGGACTAGTCAAGTCCTGCACAGAAGCAGCCGCTTAGGAGCAGGATGACAGCGATCCATGCATAGTAATGAAGACACGCCGCCCGAGCCCCCAGGCTTACATGGAGCGTGTACGAGTGCAGGAGACATGTCTGAAAGCAGAGTTCACAGAATAAACATGCCCCTGCAATGCTGAACAGCAGAAAGTGGAAATAAATGAGCGATACCCCTCACAGGTATCCACATATCCACACCAACAGTCCCCATGTGTACAGCAACAGGACATAAAAATCAAAAGAAAGAACCCCCGTACTGGTGTCTAAAGCTCTGAGTACAGCTAACCATAGGTATGCGGGTGTGCCCATTGCTTAGCCACGGTGAAAGCAGCCTAAAAAGCTGAAGAGGATAACTAGGATGATATATGCAAATAAAACATGTCAGCAATAGTATAGTGGGCAGAGTGTTCACCTGACGAGCAGGCATTTCCAGTTCGAGTCCCAGCGCAGCACAGTTTATTTTACACGGCAAAGCATGGTATAAACAATATTTGTAATGCAAAACCCACTAAATAACACACATTTTTATGAACACAAGTACTGTAAGAAATGCACATGTGAAGAGTCAGTATCATAATGAATAAGGCAGCAGTAAGCAGGCGTAAGCACATATAAGCAGCAGTAAGCATATGTAAACACCAGAAAGCATGTACAAGTATGTTTGTGCGGGGTTAAGCACTGCCGACACAGATTAAGCAAAAGAGAAGCTAACTGGGTGTAAGACACTGTGACCGGAAGTTAGCAGTACTTACCTCCACACCAACCCACTTACAACCAATATAAAGTGCCTTAAGCACACCATATCCAACGGCCGGTGTTCTGCCCAGCAACAAAACAAACAGCTTCTGCACAGCCGGAACCCCAGGACCATGTACACCATACACAAAATGATTTGCCACTAAGCCATGCCAGATATGCATAAATCGTATGTTGTGAGGAAACATAACCCCAGCCCAGTCATGCAACAGTACAGGGAATGCATACCTACAGCTATATGGACGTGTGTGCACAAATATATTACTTTCTAAATGAATATAACATATCTTTAGATGTAGCCACATATATATATATATATATATACATACATATATATATATAGATATATATATATATATATATATATATATATATATATATATATATATATATATATATATATATATATATATATATATATATATATATATATATATATGGGTCTACCTGAGATGGTCGGCAGGCCATTTGATCGACACTCATTTGGTCGACAGTTCATTTGGTCGGTAAGCATATTATGTGGGGGGCTTTGCCCCCCACGCCCCCCACCCCCCCAACTATATATATCAACTCCAGGGTCGCACAACATTGGGGAGGGGGGCAAATCTGCTTGTCGACCAAATGAACTGTCGACCAAATGAGTGTCGATCAAATGGCCTGTCGACCATTTCAGGTAGACCCATATATATATATATATATATATATATATATATATAAATATCCAGATATCTATCTATCTATATATATATATATATATATATATATATATATATATATATATATATATATATATATATATATATACAAATATATGAACAGGTATTCATGCAAATTCCGACAACTACACATATATATGTCAACATCTATATGTCCACATATACACAGCAATTTACATATACGTAAGCAGATATAGTCTCTGTAGGTATATACGGACATAGTTATAAATATGTAAGCAAATATATATACCCACAGAGGTATATATGGCCAGACATCTGTAGATAGCAATGTTTGATAAACAGAAACATATATGTTCGCATGCACCATTAATGGGTTTGAGAGGCCCCAAACAATATACATCACGTACGAATTGGCATACCCCCGCCCAGCCAAACATGTCCGCCCTGCAATACACTACCAAGCTCATTGTATTGTATGTGTGCCCTTGAAATAGGGATTTAAATTAGCCCTCTGTTATGTTTCACATGTTGACATCACATAACCCTCCCCCCACCCACTAGGCAGGGCCGAACAGTACAGGCCCATCCAACCCAGGCCATCCCAGACCCATACATTCATTACCCAAAGTTCCGCTCCCCCCCCACCCGCTGCACACACGCAGTCACCATCCCTACTCTGGTTGCTGGCCCATAGCTACCACACCACCACATATTGCCCCGCCTCCACTCCCCCCCCCCTTGGGACCCATCCCGTATGTTGTCCCGACCCAAGTATCCTAGGTCTGGCACACTCCGTAGTCCATATACATAGCCATGGGTACCTTTATAACTCTGGGTGTAGATGAAAGTTTAATACCCAATGTTTGGGTTGTCCTGCATGGGACGAATGTATTCCTGGTACTAACAACAGATTACACGTGTGACTCTGTGTACACTAACAGATTTAGTTGTAGGTATTGCAAAGCATATGTAGCACACAAGGTTGGCTGGTATGCACACGAAACACAGTATCCAGCAATACCAGTCAATATTACAGGATATGTAGCTAAATATGTAGAGGTATGTGTGTGTGTGTGTGTGTGTGTGTGTGTGTGTGTGTGTGTGTGTGTGTGTGTGTGTGTGTGTGTGTGTGTGTGTGTGTGTGTGTGTGTGTGTGTGTGTGTATATATATATATATATATATATATATATATATATATATATATATAAATATATATACCCATAACTAAATAGATATATATACCTCTCCTGCTCTGTAGTATAAATGTATATATACATAGACAGACATATATATAAATACCCACATATAGATATGTACATATACATCCACATGTTGTTAGATATAAATACAGCAATACATATATATATATATATATATATATATATATATATATATATATATATATATATATATATATATATATATATATATATATATATATATATACACACAGATATATAGCTATGATATGATACAGCACTTAAGAATTATATATGTTCACAGGCCGTGCCAATGGGGGTGAAGGACCCTATCAATAAATGTGTAACAGGTAGCACCAACCCCCGCCCCCAACCAGACAGGGGAAACATACAAACAAACACACAAACAATGTAAACTCCCCAAACCACAGGCAGGATACAACCAGAGGGGGGAAGGAACACAGTGGACCCGCTAAATCTAATCTTTGGAACAGAGACAGGAGTGTCCTTTGCGGGACACCCCAAAAATTGTCTTGTAATAGGAGGCAGCCCATGCAATGACTTATCAAGGTGGGGCGTGTATGTAACCGGACTACAAGGGTGGGAAAGCCTGATGACCCATGGGTCAAGACAATGTACGAGATGGGTCCTGTGAAGTGGAGAGTGGGCAGTGTGTAGTGGTGTGTTTAGACCAGACCTGCACCCAGAGTATAGATGAGTGCTGTAGAGGAGGCGCGGGGGGGGGCTATGGGTATGCAATTATGGGCCTAGGAGCGCAGGTGTTGGCTGGAGTAGTTCTATTCAGACCACCCCAGGGCTGTAAGCAATAGTGCGCATTGGGCAGAGCCGCCGCCTAAAGAGCAGCCATGCCTGGTACGAGTCCCACTGCAGTGCAGTCTATTTTACACAGCAAAGTACAGTATAACCAGATGTGTTGTTGCAAATCCCACTAAATAACACCAAAGAACACATGGTTGCAACACCCCACTGTAGGCATGTAAGCCGAACTACTTGGCATCACAAGGTATTATTGTTGTCAACACCCCAACCCAGGGGTGTGAGTGTCCTGACCTACCACCAAATGCAGTGTATATACACAGCTGTTGCTGTAGAAGAAATGACCAGCTGTGGACCTTTCTGTCAGCCTTTCTGCACATCCCTGGACATTTCCTCTACTATCTGCCCCTCTGTGTGTCCCATTAGCACCACTTACCTCTCGACCCCTATTTCATTACTATTAATGTTCACAATCACAAGTAGGTGACACCCTCTTACCCAACTATATTGGCAGAATCTGGAACCCCCTACCCACGTGTATTACCTCAGCTGTCCCACATGGCACATATTAATAACACATGAAGGAACACCTCAAGCACACTTGGATCAGCACATGCTCACCACCTGGTAAAGTCTCCCCCCCAACTAACACTCTAGATCCCTACACCAATGAGTGAATCCAACACCTCCTGTCCTGCCTCGCATACAAATCCCAACATCCTGAAAACCTTCCCTATTGCTCCCCCACCAATCATTCCAATGGCCTACTATACAGTTACAATGTCCCCACCTACCTACCTACCTACCTACTCCTTCACTATTCTCTTCTACTCTACTACACAGGTATGGAATAACTAAACCTAACCCGAATACCTGAGTGTAACCTATCCAGGTATGGAATAACCAAACCAAACCCGACTACCTGAGTGTAACCTATCCAGGTATGGAATAACTAAACCTAACCCGACTACCTGAGTGTAACCTATCCAGGTATGGAATAACCAAACCTAACCCGAATACCTGAGTGTAACCTATCCAGGTATGGAATAACCAAACCTAACCTGACTACCTGAGTGTAACCTATCCAGGTATGGAATAACTAAACCTAACCCGAATACCTGAGTGTAACCTATCCAGGTATGGAATAACCAAACCTAACCCAACTACCTGAGTGTAACCTATCCAGGTATGGAATAACTAAACCTAACCCGACTACCTGAGTGTAACCTATCCAGGTATGGAATAATTAAACCTAACCCGAATACCTGAGTGTAACCTATCCAGAACTGTTAAACTGGAAACTAACTTCACCTTAAACTGACCTTTATCAACAGTCATACCTGACATGCAAACCTGACCTAAGCATGTATAATACCGACATGTAAATGTGAGCTAAGCATGAAGAATGTGGTACGTAACTATGGTAAGTCTGTTACTCTCTATGAATATGTACACCTCAGTAGTTCGTGCAATGTGTAGCTGGGGTTTACTGTGGAGCTCCACTCCCCAGGCCACCGCTGACAATGGGGAAGCTGTCCCGGACAACAAATGTAAACTAAATACATGAAGTAGCACAGGGGTATGCAGCAGCAAGCGGGGTTATGGCTGTTTTGGTGGTGGTAAGCAATGCCCACACCGGTTAAGCAATATGAAGTCTAACTCAGTGTAAGACGCTGTAACCGGAGTTCAGTAAGGCTGAGCCTTGCGCACACCAGCGCATACCCACCTACACTTCCTCCACAGTGCCTTAGGCACTCTGTAGCCAACAGCTCTCGTTGTGCCCATTAACAAGATAATCAGCACTCCCAGGTTACAACCCCCCCCACCCTGCTCACTACAGTCTAAGTGAGTTACCACAAAGGCATGGCAGATACACATTCAGCTGCTGTTATCACAAACATATCATCCAGCACCGTCATTCAACAGTATAGGAAATGTATGTAAGTAGATCAATACCAGCAAACGTGCAAATCACTCAATCACAGTATTCTGAGCAGTCTATGTGTATCAATGAACAGTGCCTGTCCAAACACTGTGAGAACAGTAGTCTTGCACAGTACTGAAGAGAGGAATTAAAAATGGTGCACGCCGTGGGGGCGTGTGGGCGTCCTTCATGCACAGAATGTCACACCTGGGACGTTGGATCTGCAGAACCAGGAGATGAGGCAGGTAAACTGCTGCTTCTCAAACCCCTGGCAGGATGCTACCAGTGGGAGAAACAGTGTAGACCAGCAAAGTCTACTCGTGACACAACAACAGGTCCATCCCTGGCGGGACAAACCAAACCTTGTGGGTCACATAGATGTTCCCACCAGTATTGGAGGAGGATCAAGGGAAGGCTCAAATGTACGTGGACTAAATGGATGAAGAGCCTGCAGATGCTTGGATTTAGACAGTATAATGGAGGAGTACCGACACGTGCAGGGAGGGAAATGTGTGGAGGTGTGGTATGGCTGGGCGAGCAACTGGAGAATGGATGGATGCTGTGTACGGTGAGCTTGGGGACCGGGGGAAGGAAACATGGGTAGTACAAAATGTTAGAAATATGCAAATGAAACAGAACAGCAATAGTGTAGTGGGTAGAGCGCGTGACCAATGAGCAAGCATTCCCGGTGTGGGTCCCACTGTAGCACAGTCTATTTTACATGGCAAAGCACGTTATAACCAATATTTGTGTTGCAAAACCCACTAAATAGCTGATATATATGAAGTGGAGTACTGCAAAAAATGCACATGTGATGTATTTGTGTCAGACTGAATAAGGTAATAGTAAGCAGGTGTAAGCACAAATAGGCAATAGTAGGCATATGTATGCACTAGTAAGCGGGCATACAGCTGTATGACTGCTTTGGAGTGCCTTAATCACTCTGTATCCAATGGGCCTTTGTCAGCCCAGCAACAAAATAAACAACCATGCAGGACACAAACCCAGGACCCCATACACCATAGTCCCAGTAGCTATCCACCAAGCCATGACAGATGTACAGAAGAATGGGGTAGTAGTAAACATGTCCTCACCATAGTATAACCAAACTGAACCTGTGAAAGGCATCCACATGCAGTCATATGTGCCATAACTGACTACAGAACATACATATGTGAACTGGAGTACAGCAGTAAGTCCAGATGTGAGGTGTTAATGTAATAAAGTGTAGAAGTTCCCAGGACCCCAGACAATGTCCGTACACATGTGTCGAGGATACATGACACATATATAACAAGTGGCAAAGGGGAAATCAATGCCGAAAGGTGATTATCATGCAAATCTAATAATATGCACCGTTAAGCATAGCACTGGCTCCCAGACTACTGGCAGGATACTACCAGTGGGAGACACAGTGTCACCCTGCTAAGCCTATTCTTAAACAAACACATGTCTGTCCCTGGCGGGATGACCACAAACATCTGCTGAAAAGAGTCCATGGGGTAACATACCATGCCTAAAAAGTAAGCACAGATGGTGACGTATGTACACAGACTATATGTGTGGGAAGCCTGAAGATCCATGGGTTGAGACAACATACACGAAGGGTCCCGAGAAGTGGAAAGTGGGCAATGTGTAGTGGTGTGGTTAGATTAGGCTGGAACCTGTGGAAACGATCACTGATGTGGAGGGGGTGAGGGGGAGGGAATGATGGGTACAACATTATGGACCAAGGCATGCCGTGGTTGGATGAATCCGTTCTAATGGGTCCGGCCTATGAATGTCAGCAAGAAAGGAGGGGGGACACAGGGAAGGTATTTGAACATACCATTTCCCATTGCAAACCATGTTATGGGTAATATGTATGTTGCATAACCCACGGAATAACATATATACATGAACTGGAGTACTGTGGCCACGGAATAACATATATATATATATATATATATATATATATATATATATATATATATATATATATATATATATAAACAGGAGTACTGCAGGAAATGCACATGTGAGGTGTCGGTATCATAATGCATACAGCAGTAGTTAGGTTAAGCAGCAATAAGCTGTTGTAAGCATATGTCAGCACTAGCATGAGTGTTTACGTTTCCAGGCTCAGCAAATCTGACGCAAGGTACCTGTAGGCATATGTAACTGGAGGTCTGTGTTTGCATGATGGTGAGCTCTGCGTCCACAAATTAAGCAATGTCGGGACTGCAGTTGGTGATGCATACTGTCGCGCAAACACCTCATGACTGTTTACAAGTGCCTTAATCACCCTGCATCCCACCGCCCTTGTTCAACCCTGCAACATAATTGACAGCCACTGCACGTCTCAAACCCAGGACTCTGCATACCACAATCATAGTGAATTAACACTGCACCATGTCGGATATACAGACATCCCATGTATACCCAGATATATCAGGCAGCACAGTCAATCTGCATAAGGGGAACTGTACTAATAGCACGGCACTCAACCTCTTATTGCAAACATTGTGGACACAGTGTGACAATAGTGGGGTACATATCTGGGCACGTGAAACATTGTTCATATCCACGTAAAACGTTGCTAGTTAAACAATGATCTGTTGTAATACACATAATCTGAACAACATGATGTCTGCAACTGTAATGTATCAGCATTCCTGACTGACCACATGCCTGACATAATCCACATCAATTGGCAAGATGAATGTGGGGCAGGCCAATATTGTGAGCCACTCGTGTGTGGACATATGGACAGTCATAGATCTGTATATGTAGAGAGATACACAGGTACATATAAATGTCTGACTCACACATACATCATATCACATCAATGGTATATAGGTGGGTGGATACATATGTCCACATATATTTAGATATTAATATAGATATACATATAAATATATGGATAGATATGTGAATTGCAGCACCAGATAGGAATGCCAACCGGAATCCCCAACACAGAATAACTGACCTTATGCATGGTTAATGGGTGTGGGGGCTCACATGAGGGGAACCTGGTGATGACTGCTATGTTCCTCCACCACCACAGCCATAACAGATATGCTGTGCAATGCAATATCCAGCACATGCAGTTCTTGACCCCAGGACCCTCCGCAACACAGCTGCAATGGTCTAACAGTAGGCCACTACAGCTGTAGAAAGTCAGGGCAATAACCGAAACATTTCAACCAGTCCAGTCATGCAACTGTACAGAGAATGTATACCATCATCTAGCTGTATCTGTGTGTAAATATATTACTATCTACACTGCTACAACATATCAGTATATGTATGAAGCCGCTGTGGTATAGCGGTTGCGTTGTTTCCTCACAGCAAGAGGTTCTCCCATTCGATTCTCAGATAGTGTGTGGGGAGTGCCTTATGTGTGGAGTCTGCATGTCATCCCCACGGTCGAGTGGCCTCGGAAAGACATGTGTGTATGGGCGTGCCTTTGCTGAAGGTTGGGCGTTGGGCTCGCAACTCGGCACCATAAAAATCTACTGCCAATCATTAGTGGAGCAGAGTTCCGCTGTGGTGACCCCTTACCAGGAAAAAACGAAAAGATAAACAACAAAACAACATATATGTATAGCTTTCTGACACTATATACATATATATCACTATATATGGACATATATACATGCTGATGGCTACATCGACACATATGTGTCTACACCTATATGTCTACATATACATAGCACATTACATATGTGTATGTAGATATACAGCTATGTAGGTATATACGGACATAGTTACATATATGTCAGCAGACATATATATATATATATATATATATATATATATATATATATATATATATACATATGGCCATACATCTGTAGAGAGCAATGGCAGATTAACAAACACACATATGTCCACATGTACCGTCACTGAGGTTGAGAGGCCCTACACGCTATATGTTATGTACAAGTAGGCACCCCCCCCCACAGCCAAACACATCCGCTCCGCAATACACTACCAAGTGTTGCAGATCCCATAACCAGGACCTGACTCTACATGGGCACAGGAACTTAAGAGTACAACATCCCATCTGTATGATGTCAGGCTGGTATTGTTCACATATCATGCAGTACAGTCTGCCTCCCATAGCTAATGTAAACTGTGGTAGCCAGCAACATCCCCAGGATACAGATACACAGACACAGATATGCAGATACATACATACATATGTACACATACACACACACACACATATATATATATATATATATATATATATATATATATAAAATATACACACACACACACACACACACACACACACACACACACACACATTTTATATATATATATATATATATATATATATATATATATATATATGGATATACATGTGACTACACATACACATGCAGATATATGTACAGTAGGATACATATGTAGTTGGTGCACACAATATGGAACAGCCACTATGTTTACAGCTAACCCCTGAACAACTGGACACTGTATGGGCCACCCATACAAATGAAGGCCACTGCCTGCAACATATACCCACAGAGAGGTCGTTGGGAAAACTCCCCACACAGGCTTGCAGAAATGGAATACCTTTCATTGTGTACCATGATAGTTCTACATGCTATGTCAGATAGCTATTCAGGCAGTGACATCCATATAATCAGAGGAATGCAACCGTGAAACAGTTATACTAATGCAGTAGTCAGGTAAGGTTCACAACCATTGCTGTCCAGGCCAAGTCCTTAGATTTGTACAGTAGTGAGGACTGACTAGGCCACAGGATACCAAATGATCAACAGTGTGTAATACAGGTGTATAGTTCAGCAGCCGCTTACTACATTCTGTACAACAGCAGTGTGAGGTAAGGACATCATGTGACCACATGGGTTGTAACTGTGACATAACAAGGCATAACTGACACCAGCACATGCACACTGACAAACAGAATAGTCCATCTGGCGGGTGGCAGTAGGCTTGCAGTAACTGAAAATATGTACGTGATGTACATATTGGTGAAGTATATGGCACTTTACATCCAGATACCTTATTGTAGCTCACCCCTGATACCCCCACATATTTAACAGCCGAGGACATTTATGGTGATCCCCCCAGACTCAATAATAAAGGCCCATATACCACTGTTACATACACTGGCCTCTGGAGTGCATAAGAGCACACACGTATTGTGCAGGTAAAGCTCATACATATATGGCCTCAGCCCCACCATATGTGTGGGGGATACAACAGATGTGGACTGATGGCAGCAATGGCAGTGTGATATACTCACAGCCTACTATGGAACACCCCCCACAGCATGTCATATGTGCAAAGCTTTATATGTAGGTCATGTACTGATCGCACTCCACACACACACTGCCAGTGGGATATCAGACACAGGACCTGTGTGGTGGACAGAAAACACATGTTAGGCACACCTCTGGCCACCAAGAGGATAGGCCCACAGTCGAGGGCTATGCAGACAGACTGCATTCCAAGGTAAAGTAGTATGCACACACACATCCTGTAACACCAGTACTATACAAAGCATAACATGGCTCTACTCACACTCTATCTGTAGTTTCTGAAACTCCTACAAATATGTAGCTGCCCTGAGTGTGCCAGTTCTCCTGTAAGAGGTATTGCTACCTGCTGTCTGTAACACTGATGCCTACACACACATAGGACTGTACAAACATCCAGAATGTCCAGGTTATGTCATCAAATATAACCCCTACTGTACATAATATGTGGGGCGGTCTGATATCTCAGTGGCATGTTAGCAGATATGATGACACTAATTATGGTGTACAGCAAATATGCACCATGTCATGCACAACATATGTACACAGGTTGGCAGAGTTGTGGCTGTCAGCACATACACAGGGCCACTAATGACATGTTGATGTGATAACCTCATACATTTACTGTTGTAACAGGGCTTGTGGCAACATATGTCCTCTGAGGGATAAGACGCCAGTAACTGTCATGGCTTTCACCATCTACAGACTGCAGTTCTCACACTACTGTCTGCAGTCCACAGATAGATGATACATATGTAACACATGGACCCAATGGCACAACACACTGCCCTGTCTGCAGATGACCCTGCAGATGGGGATTCCACATAAACATGGAACTGACATGGCAGGTATGGAGACATGTAGGAAAGATATATCCACACACACACTGTTAAACCAACAGTATGCCACATGCAGTATATCAGCACTTACAGTCTGTAGGCATGTCAGGCACATCCCCCTCCTTTGTGTTGCCCTGTTTCCACAGTGTATGTTCTTGAAGGCAAATCCCAAATCCATCGCAGATGCTGGCTGCCAACCAATGGATCTAGTTCCTGCTGACAGTGTATAACAAGGGCCAACACCAACATGATGTTCCTAGATATCAGAGTGTGTTTCCATGCAATTGGCTATAAGACTGTTACCACAGCTGTTCCACATGCAATCAGCCAGGGGAGGACTGTGATTCATGCAGAGGCCATCAGCTGATCATGAGCATCACTTAAAATACACATGCCTAAGCAAAGCTGGTGTAGGTCTCCACATCCATCAGAGAGGGAATGGGTGAGGCAGACAGATGAAAACACATGTCAGGAAGGGGTGATGAAATAAAACTGCAGCTTGTTTGTCTCACACACCTGCCAGCACAGGATATCAAACCCTGACAACTATGTACTGCTTTCACAGTACGATGAAGTTATTGGATGCACCACATGAGTTACCTGTTGTGGAGCCCTCAGAACATATCTGTGTTGGTGCGTGACATCTGCAACAACTCTCACAGGGACACGCACACATCGACACACTTGGCAGGGCTAGGGGTACAGCACATCAGTAGTGGGATTGCCACAACACATCACTGTGCAGGTACCAAATGCACCACATGGGTTATATGGAAGTGGTATGGGCAAAGGGTGTGAGAACGTGTCTGACATCTGACAGCATGCTTCTGTATGTGTATGGGGGTTGTAGTGAGTGTGGCTGTAAACATACGCTCCATAAAACACAGAGACAAACACACAGGGTGCCAGTACTGACATGCATGGGTGCATGTCTGCACGGGTGTGTGGTGGTCGACTCTGGCAGCAGGCTATACAAGGGTAGGTGATGGGTATACTTTGGCATCAGGCCACATGCCAATGGCCTGCATTGTGTCTCAGGGCTGTAGTTTCTGCTCATGCCCACACAGGTGTGTATTTTATCCCCCATCCAGTCACCTGCATGACTATTGTGTGTGGCCAGTGCTGTGCTTCGCAGGCCATGTATCTGTTCCTTACCCCATGACATGGACAGTGTCTGGGATGTACACACCTCCCACATGCATGCACAGTGACATGTGGATCTGTACCTGGGGTGTCTGGCCCATGTTGTGCACACAGATTACCATCATATGTGCCAGTTTTGTGGCAGGGGCCGGTAATGGGCAGCATGTTTACCTGCACCTACATTGATGGCATGCTGACAGCATTCCCTGGTGTCAGTTACAACTGTCCATACAGGGCATGCTGTCAGGCATGGTATATCCATTGTGGGACACATGTGATGGCACCACAGGTGGTGCAGGTGTCCATTGGGGAACATGGGGAGGTGCACTGTCAGCATGTACGTGCATATGGACAGATGGACAGGGGACATGCCCTCTGTAGCCCACTGCTATCACTCCATGGTTACTATCAGTGGCCAATATGCAGTGTACTACCCACATATTGGATGTTGCCTAGGCATGTCTGTGCGTATGAGACATGTGTTGAGAGTGTGCTCTGGGTAATACTGTGGTTGCTAAATGTGATTGCCTGGCCTTAATGTCACATGTATGGGTATGGCTTTGTACCCCAGCCTCTCAGCTATTTCACATCTGTTATCCCTGTATGGTGGACATTGTGCTATATAGTAGGGCTGCCATATAAGACTTATGCAAAATCCACTCCACATTGGCCACAGGTGTCACATACTCACAGCCACCTCAACACAGGATACAAGATATGAACACACACACACGCACACCTGTCATGTCTGGGAGTAGAACCCCTACCTCACTACTTTATTACACCTCAGCACTACACAGTTATGGTATGCACCATGCACATTACTGAAGTACTCCTTTCACAAGGGTGTATTCCACAATGAATGACATCAGCAAGATTGCCAAAGTAGGCCATTTGAAATGTACTGCAGGTGACTACCCTAAAATGCATTGCTCCCTACACAGACAATGAGACACACACAAGACATCTACGACTGACATGTGTGAGTATAGAATCCCTGACATAGGTCATAGGACATACAGCATAGAGCTGTTATACATACACTGCAGGGATTACTAGGGAACTCCTTCCCCAAAGCTGTATTTCACAAAGAATGACATCAGCTGGATTGCCAAAGTGGGCCATGTGAAATGTAGTGCGTGTGACTAGCCTATAATGCATTGCTCCGTATACAGATACGGACACACACAAAACATCCATAACTGCCATGGGTGGGGATGGTACCTGCCACAGTTCTAAATCACACTTCAGTGGTATGCAGTTACAGGATGCGCTACAGTGATTACTGGACTACAACCTTCCTGGAGATATATTTCTAGGTGGGTGACATCAGCAGGCTTGCCAAAGTTGAGTATAGGGATTGTAATTCATGTGGCTACACTAAAATGCATTGCTCTCTACACAGACAGACATACAAACACACACAGTTGCCATGTCTGTGGTTAGAACACCTACAAAACTACTTTATCACTCTACAGCAGTATGCAGTTACAGGACACACTATGGTGATTACTGGGCTACAACCTTCCCGGAGGTGTATTTCTATGTGGCTGACATCAGCAGGCTTGCCAAAGTTGAGTTTAGGAATTGTAATTCTTGTGGCTACACTAAAATGCATTGCTCTCTACACAGACAGACACACATACACACAGTTGCCACATCTGGGGTTAGAGCACCTGCCTATCTACTTTATCACTATACAGTAGTATGCAGTTAAGGGATGCACTATGATGATAACAGGGCTACAACCTTCCTGGAGGTACATTTCTAGGTGGGTGACATCAGCAGGCTTGCCAAAGTCGAGTATAGGATTGTAATTCATGTGGCTACACTAAAATGCATTGCTCTCTATACAGACAAACACACAGTTGCCATGTCTGGGGTGAGAACACCTACCCAGCTACTTTCTCACTCTACAGCAGTATGCAGTCACAGGACATGCTACAGTAATTACTGGACTACAACCTTCCCGGAATTGTAATTCATGTGGCTACACTAAAATGTATTGCTGTCTACACAGACAGGTGCACACACACACACACACACACACACACACACACACACACACACACACACACACACACACACACACACACACACACACACACACACACAGTTGCCACTTTTAAGGTCAGAACACCTACCTAGCTACTTTATCACGCTAAAGCAGTACGCAGTTACAGGATGCGCTATGGTGATTATTGGGTTACAACCTTCCCAGAGGTGTATTTCTAGGTGGGTGACATTAGCAGACTTGCCAAAGTCGAATATAGGAATTGTAATTCATGTGGCTACACTAAAATGCATTGCTCTCTACACAGACAGAGATGCACACAGTTGCCACATCTGGGGTTAGAGCACTTACCTAGCTACTTTATCACTCTATAGTGAGTACGCAATTACGGGATGCTATGATGATTACTGGGCTACAACTTTCCCAGAGGTGTATTTCTAGGTGGGTGACATCAGCAGGTTTGCCAAAGGCGAGTATAGGAATTGTAATTCATGTGGCTACACTAAAATGCATTGCTCTCTACACAGACAGAGACAGACAGATACATGCACACACACACGCACACACACACACACACACACACACACACACACACACACACACACACACACACACACACACACTTGCCATGTCTGGAGTTAGAATACCTACCTAGCTACTTTATCACACTACAGCAGAATGCAGTTATGGGACGCATTACAGAAATTACTGGGCTACACTTTTCCCAAGGATGTTTTTCAAAGTGGATCACCTCAGCGGGTTTGTCATAGTAGGGCTATGGGGAGGGCAGTGTGTGTGCATGGGCCATAACCCATTCATCTAGAGGTTGACACACCACATGCAGGCACACACAGGGTTATATTCCACAGGTACGTGTATACAGCTGCTAGATGACTACTTCCTTGTCTAGTCATGTTGCACAGCTAGCACTTGCACCACATAGTCCGTAATGCTGACAGATACCAGTGGCTAATGTCTACAGTGAGTGACACCTGAGCATAATGTAGTTGTAGTAATTTGGCTGTGTGCTGGGTGGGACAAGCTTCATAATGGTTGGCTTCTTGTCACAGTCACTCTCTCCCACACATCTATGTACATGTACATTTGGCTTATTATAGTGTATTGTCCTTGGATATATGCATGTACTCCTATCCACTGTGTGTGCAAAGCATGGGTGGTGCATACTGAAGAGTGTCTGCACTATCAGCTGCGACTGCCAGATATGTCTGGTCCACTGTTGTTTGCAGACATGAGCTTCTTTTGATTACATGTGTGAGCATGCCCAGTATGACCTTTCAGTATGTTGCTGACTGACATTGCCTTCATTTCTCTGTGTGTGAGCATGCCCAGTATGCCCCTCTGTATATAATGTGTGGATCAATACTAGGTAGTTTGTATTCAGGTGCAGCCTTTATGTTGTACACCTACAGGTAGCAAAGTGTTTCTGCTGGGTTTCCATCAAACATTTGGCAATATGGGGACAAACTGTGCAGGGGATAGTGTGTACTGTATGTGATTGTGTCTGTGCTGCTTCAGCCGCATGGTATCGCTGTTAGCAGAGATATTCAGACATTTGTACTGTTATACGCAGTGATGTTGTCTATCTCCATGTACTGCGAGGTGGACATTCTTGCTCACAGTGCTGTCTTGGGGAACAAGGGTGCAGCTGTGTCCGGTATTGTGGGCAGACACCTACATATTCATGGTAAGCTATGCCATTCTGGAGGGGGAGCTGCAGCCACCTGCTGCTGGGTCTGTGTATCCGGTTCAGCACCTTGGTAGAGTGCTGGCGGGGGATCCCATACTTGTACACCAATTGACAAGACAGTATGGGGTTATCTTGCTATGGCAATGCCTCACAGCTGTACAGATTCACGGAGGTTGCCCAGAGGCAGGGGCCATGGGTCAGGACATTAACCCTATTGTGGTGTATGGGCAGGTGTGTAGCCACACATTTATGTGTTTGCAGCCAGAGATAGTGTGGGCACACAGCTTGGTGTCAGGCCTTGCGCATTCCATGCTGCCCATGCACCCACCCCCCGTCTGTTATTCTAACCTCTTCCAGACATTATGCATACATTCTCTGATAATTTCCCTAAGGGTATCACCCCATCACAGGTGTGTGTTAGTGTTGGTCCACAGTTGATGCGGTGGGACATGGTGGACATGTTATTGTGGTTTGTCCACATGGCCTTGTATATGGCTTATGTGGACTGTGTTATGTTGTTATTTGGGTGTCCATGACTTCACATGCATTGGCAGTACGTGTAAGACACAGGCCTTTGGCAGAGGCCTGTGGGGCATTAGGTGTTGCTGTAGGCCACATGTGGCGGGCCATTGCATTCTGTCAGGCTACAGTCGCAGACCACCAGACAGTATATTCCCCTGGGGTGACAGGTGTGATAGGTGTTCATGCAAGTTCCTTCTATCAGTCTTGATCAGGTGGTGTGGATGCTGGCATGGTGCCATGTGCAGCTAGGGACACACCTGCATGGGACACCTGCACTGCATGGTGCATTTTTCCACTATTGCCATGTACAGGAGGGGTCATGCTGTACCCATTCCTCACAGCATGGATATGGGCAGAGAGT
Organism: Protopterus annectens; assembly: GCF_019279795.1. Classification (NCBI taxonomy): domain Eukaryota; kingdom Metazoa; phylum Chordata; order Ceratodontiformes; family Protopteridae; genus Protopterus; species Protopterus annectens. The sequence goes on along the minus strand of NC_056735.1, from coordinate 31,077,829 downwards.
TACCTGTGAGTGGTGTTTGCATGAGCTGGGTGCATGTGTGCTATGGACAGTACTTGCATCTGACACACAGATATGCATGGGGCATTCCTGGTATGCTGGCACGTGCAGGTACACCAGCTGTTTTCCAATACATCAGTCCTACCTACTTTGAGATCTGCAGGTGTTCAGCCAGACATCACCGGTATCCTCTACTACAGGACCAGTTGCTGTGATGCATACCTGTATGTACAATTCCAAAGGTGTCTCCATTTCACAGTGATACAATGTATACTGTATGTCTGGGGTACTTTCCTCTGTGTACTGATTGTATATCTAGCCCAACAGCCATGCCATGTCAGTCTTTCAGATGATAACACATATTACCACCAAACATTTACATTAGCTTACTGCTAGCAGGTGGTATACTGGTGGGGATTGTCCTTGACACTGCAGTTGTGAGGGCTTGTCCCTGTCATCAGCAGTGCTGGGCTATGGCAACCAGGTCTTACATCGACATGCATACATACTGACCACTCTCACACAATATAGGACACACACCATCCTACCACACACAGACCTGCATATTGTGCACTTGCTATAACCTATCCTCCTACCTTGGGCACCTCTGGGCATCTCTGCTCCACTTGTATTATACCTACTCATGCATGTTACTACATTTCTACACAGGATTGGGGGGGGGCCTGACTGTTATTACATTCTTACGCTGGAGTGGGGATAGGGGCACACCTGTTTCTACATGTCTACATGGGAGTGGGGGGGGCAAACTTGACTGTCATTACATTGCTATGTAGGATGGGGGGCACAAGTGACACTTGTACACATTTGCTATGACTGTATTGGTATGTCATGTACTCCATTTCATTCTGTATTGCTAACTATTATGCTATCTAGAGGCACACCAGTGTACTACAGATTGTGGCTTTGGTTGCCCTGCATATTATTGTCTGACATACTACCCTTCAGAACTGTCATCCCACTGCCTGCCCTGCTGTGGTCTGTCTGTGTAGGCCTGGGGGTGGGGTTAACCCTAGCCATCATTCTGGGGCCATGGCACAGGCCCTGTTTGGGTTTGTGTCCACCTGTCCTGCTGGCTGCGACTGTTGCTGGGTATGTGAACCATCCTGACTGGCATGTGCAGGTCATATGGACACACATTTCGCACAGCACATTTGCTGCAGTAGCTTCTGTATCCCTTTGTAGTACTGGCTACTATGGTGACTCCAGTATGTGTTACACATCAGGGTGTCACTATGGGTGTCTACTGTCTGCTGCCATAACATTCAGCCACCCAATTCCCTTGCATGCTCAAATCCATACCATAGCTACAGGTGACAACACATTCTTCTCCATTTGGCAGTTGGTAGGTTGATTGACTTACCTTGTGGGTGCACCAGACTTGCAGATGATGCTTGAGGGCTGCCTATGTTGGATGCACATAGTACACTCCCTATACATGGTTGAGCACAGGTGGTGTCATGTTTGGCATCCCTTTTACTGTATGTGCGAGTCGGGGAGAGGTGTCATTCACTGGGACCCTACTGTGTCAGTACATGTGCTATGCGTTGCTTCTTTGTCAAGGCCAGGGCATACTGGGCATGCCTCCTTCTGCCTACTGGGGCAGGCTCAGGTTCTTCTGCCTCCAGGTCACTCTGTGCCTGTGCAGGCCTTAGCATTGGTGGGGGGCTGTGTGGCCCTGTCCCATGCTGTTCCTACTGCAGCTGTTTCCGTGGGAACATATTATATACCATTGCACATACCATAACAATTTGGGTACCTGTAGCTGGTGCATATTGCAAGGTTCCACCGGATGTGTCCAGATACCGGAACCGTGACCTGAGCATCCTGAACACACACTCTATTATATGTCTGGCCTGTGCCTCATTATGGCATTGTTGTTCAGGTGTGTGTGCATTTCTGATGGGTGTCATCAGCCACGGCTCCAGTGTGTACCCAGCATCTCCCACTAGGTGACCGTAGGGGATGTCCCCATTGGCAAATCTCTGGAACAGCTATGTCAGATGCCAAATGTGGGAATCGTCATAGCTTCCAGGGCAGCCAGCACACACATTCATTATAATGCCCTGGACATCACATATGACCTGGCAGTTGATGGAGGTGATGCCCCTGTGGTTGATGTAGGCCCTACCCTGCTCACTGGGTGGTGCTTTGATGTGTATGTGCGTGCAGTCTATAGCACCCACTACCCCAGGGTATTCTGCTGTTTGGTGGAAGAGACACATATTGCCAGTCAACACCTCATGGATATTGAGGAATATATACCTGCTCACTGGCATGTGCTGACATGGCATCCAGGAACCAGTGGAATACTCTGGATGCTGATGCCTGTGAGATCCCCATGTTATCCCCAGTTGTGCTTTGGGAGGTACTTGTGGTTAGTATACCTAGGCCTACACATACCTTGGTATCCATTGGGATGGGTTTCCCTCGTTCGGTTTGGTGTGTCAGGTGTGGCCGGCACAGCTCAACTACATTGTTTAGGAGGTCTCTGTCCACCCTATAATGCTCCACTATCTCCAGCTCATGTAACACCTGGTAGGTTACCCTGGGTCTGTACACTCTTCTCCATCTCCTCACTGTGGGTTGTTCAGCAGCATGCACATCCTCACCACCCTCAGCCTCTTGCACATGTTGTTCTATGTTGCCTGCTGCAGCCCTTCTCATTTTGTAGGTTTGTTTGTTAAAATTTCCCCGCTTGTATACACCGGTGGTGCAGAGTGTGGGAAACACCAGTGGGAAAGTGTTTGCTTAGTTTATAGTAGTGTGCTGGGTTGCTGCCTGTGTGATTGGCTGACTATGATACATAGTTTATAGTAGTGTGCTGGGCTGCTGCCTGTGTGATTGGCTGACTATGATACATAGTTTATAGTAGTGTGCTGGGCTGCTGCCTGTGTGATTGGCTGACTATGATACATAGTTTATAGTAGTGTGCTGGGCTGCTGCCTGTGTGATTGGCTGACTATGATACATAGTTTATAGTAGTGTGCTGGGCTGCTGCCTGTGTGATTGGCTGACTATGATACATAGTTTATAGTAGTGTGCTGGGCTGCTGCCTGTGTGATTGGCTGACTATGATACATAGTTTATAGTAGTGTGCTGGGCTGCTGCCTGTGTGATTGGCTGACTATGATACATAGTTTATAGTAGTGTGCTGGGCTGCTGCCTGTGTGATTGACTGACTATGATACATAGTTTATAGTAGTGTGCTGGGCTGGGTTGCTGCCTGTGTAATTGGCTGATTCTGATACATTTTACCTGCCAGATATGCTAGTTCTCCTTGATTACCTTCCTTCTGCTGATTTCCCTTCTCATTGCCCTCCTGTTTGGGCCCAGGGCCGTGCAAACAGAGTACTCGGATGTGCACACTGCTGCTGTTTCCTGGTTTAACTTCTCTTTTCTTCCTGTAAATCTCAGTGTGCTGTACGCACACCTACTTTCAGTTTGTAAAGAGTGCTGGGCAGGTTTAGACACCCCCCCAGCTTGGCTGTGCTAAGCTGGGAGCATATCCGAGCCACAGGGCTCCAGTCCACTTACAGTATGCCTGACATACCCACCCATGATGTCACCTACCACCTAGTCTTGCACTCAGCTATTCATACTCTTACCCTGTTGGGACTGGCCTCACATGCTGGGGAAAACCGGGATTCACTATCTTTCCCCTCATTTGCATAGAATTGCCTGCTAATGCATAGTTACATGTGTCACACTGTGCCTCGCCCCTCAGCAACCACTATTCACTGGCCAGGTTGTCTTTTGCCTGCCATTGACTTGCATGGCGGAATACTGATTTTAGTTAGACTGCTTTTTTTTGGTTTATTTTCTTATTTCCCCACCGATCCCGTTTGTGCGCCACTGCTCTATGCTTCACCAGCCGTGATTGGCGGACATATAATAAAAGTTGTATTTTGTACATTTTGCATTGTTTGCAATGCCAATGGCCTTATACTTGGCCATTGGCATGGTTCCTCATTGATAAGCAGCCTTTATTTGGAGCTGTCATGTCCCCGTTTTGGATTTTGCAGTATCATACTCGGTTACTAACCGAGTACATTTCTGCATATTATGCTAGTCCTGCACGCCCTGATTCCTGCTTCCTGGATGGTAAATTTACCTCATTTGCATGTTTTTCACCTGCAAATGGGGTAATTTGCATACAGGGGCTGGGAACATGCAGCACTAGTGCTAGAGCACTCGTGTACATCAAACGGCCACGTACATGGATCACTCGGCTGCCATACTGGCAAAATTACCTCTTACAACAATCATGCACTCCATGCAAGCTTTTGAGAATCTGGGGGATTGTCTGCTATCAATGTAATGCCTATTGTCTTCTTGTTTTTGTACTGGTCTATCGTACTCATGTCCATGTCGTGACCGAAAAGGGTCAGTAGAGTAGACCAGCTCACCTAATTAAAAAAAAAAAAAAAAAAAATATATATATATATATATATATATATATATATATATATATATGGTTTACCACTGCATAACCAAACTCGAACTCACGGCAGTCAAACCCAACAATGATCGATTCCTGTAACTGAATTTGTGCATATCGAATGGTCGGAATGTTGCAAAACCACCAAATGCGACATTTGTGACCGCTCTACATCCAAAATGAGTGCTAACATGGGTCATAAAGGGGGTGTGGGTTTGCTATTTGATACAGTTGCGTTTGGCAATGTGCATGTTTGCCACACTCCTTTAGGTCATCAGGGCTCGACCATCCATCCGTCAATTATATATATATATATATATATATATATATATATATCAGTTCTTACTTCTCGTTCCTTTCCTTAAAGTTGAGCTTCTAATTTATGTATGCATTTATTATATATGAATACATAAATAAATAAATAAATAACTTAAATAAGCTCTCCCTTCTCCTTCCTTGTATTAATGGTGAGCATATATTTTATTTATTTGTGTATAAATAAATAAATATATATATAAATAAATAAATACATTAAACCAGTCCTCACTTCTCCTTCCCTTCCTTAATGGTGAACATATAATTTATTTATGTATTTATTACATATAAATACATAAATAAATAAATAAATTAAACCAGTTCTTCCTTACTTTCCTTAATGGTGAGTATATAATGTTCCATTAATCTTCCTCCCCAAGGCTTCTGATGAAGAGCTTGCAGTGTTTTGTGTCCCTTCACTGCAAAATCTCAACATTTAAGTTTTTAAAGTGATGCGGTGAAATCATACTCTATCACATGGCATGGCATGGCTTTGCTTCAGGACTTAACTGTATCAAGGAGCTCAGGGCATGGTGATACATGAGTACATAAGAAAAACAGTATTATTTCTATCTAGTGATGTAGCAGTTGCCCTTGCTTCATACTCTGACCAGCACCACTCTTCAGAATGGAGAGCAAGGCTGTAAAGAGTAATGCTGGACACAGTCCATTCCTCACATCTAATGCACAGTAACAGTATGTGGTCCTTAACTCCTTCAGGTAGTGTAATGTAATGCTTATCGGAAAAGAAGTGTAGGAACGTGAAGTGTTTTACAGCCTTGAAAGCTGCAAAAGATTTAGTGCTGCTGTTTAAAGGTCATTTGACACTTCACCCTGTGATTATTATGTGATTTGTGTTGGACCATAAAATGTATTACAACTTATAAAGCTATAAAATCACTGCCAATGTTGTTCTGTAAAGGCTGCTGTATGTTGGATTGTGAACCTGATCATAACAGCTTTGAAAGGTGTATAACATCTGAATGCTGTTGTTGTCAGATCTTGTAACAGAGCAGTGCATAACAAGCTAGTAGTGTATGAAGTATGCTGATTACTGTCAGATACTCAGAAAAGACAAACCAGTTAAGTGCTAGAGTGGTGCGTGACCCAACCTTATTAATTGTTAAGCACCCCCTGCGCATCTTGTTAAGGTTGGGTCTACCACTCAGCAGAAATATCTGCCTGTACTGACTACCAACTGACATAGGCAGAGCAAAAGATTTGTTTCTTTCTCCTGTCTACCCTTAACGTGTCCCTAACTTCCTGTAAAAATAACTTAGAAAGTTGTTAGAATAACACAATATGTTAGCCTGCATAACATGAAGGATATGAATTCTGAAACTCAAATGAATGCCATTATTTAGTGACTTCATTCATTGGTGGTTGGTCAGAAAACCACAGATTTTATGAGGAACAGACCACAAATATGAAGCAGTATTCCGGGCATTCTGTGAAAATGTAGACAGTAGAAAAGCATTAAATTTGAGTGTAATTGTGATGGACAGCTTAGTGTCCTATGGCTTTGAAAGCCAAAAAAACGCTTAGCATTTTTTCCGTTTAACTAACAGTACATAGAGCATATAAAGCTGGATGCACTACAAAGAATTATAATTTTCTCACTGATCATAACCCTGTATTACGTGTTCTCGACATGGATGCCAAGATTCACATCTCAAGCATTGCCCTTGAGGTGAATTTCGTGGCATCCACGTCTCTGACACATAAAACGTGGGTAATGATGAGCAGGCCTGTCATAATCCTCTGTATGTTTTTGGTGATTCTGTAACACAATTAGAATGTTCGTTATACTACAAAGAAGGTAATGGTCTTCGTCTAGGGTACCCCTTCTGTTGTGAATTAGGTAATGCTGACTGACTAGACCCACGTCTTTACTTAAAATAACGAATGGCTATCGCCTAGGTCGCTCTTGTAATGAAATAAATATTGTCTATTGTCTAGAGATTTCCTTGTCTTGTTATAACATATGCCATGTTCATAATCTAGGGCTCCTTCCTCTCACATTGAAATAAGTAATACTTACTGGCTGGTGTTCCCTTTCCCTTATGTTTAAATAAATAATACTTGTCATGCAGGGTTCCTCTCAGATTTCATTGATAGGGTGTAATGTTCTTTGTACAAGGACGCTGCTTCACCAACTCCCCATGTCGGTCACTCTAGTGCAGACTAAGTCTGGTATGCCCTACAAGAATGTGGAATAGTGCAACAATTCTTCAAAATGTTGGTTATTTAGGGGGGAAAAAAAAAAAAAATATATATATATATATATATATATATATAGATATGTACGTGGGCCTACTTCAGAATGTCAACCATTCAGAATGCCGACTATCATATGTCCGACAACATATGATCAACATTCCTAAAGACCAACATCCTGAAATAGCACCATTTACCTACCTGTAAACACAGTAAACTGTGTTATGCCCCCCTGCACCCCCCACACCCCCTGCTACTTAAACTCCGATCACTCCGAGATCGCACTACAGTGCAAGAAAGGGGAATCTCCCTGTCCCACACTGTAGTGGGATCTCCGCTATCATTTGTAGACCTTTCAAATGTTCGCTTATATGGTGTTGGCCATATGAGTTTCGAACATTTAAAAGTTCGAACAAATGAAGGGCTCCTATATATATATATATATATATATGTGTGTCTGTGTGTGTGTGTGTATATATATATATATATATATATATATATATATATATATATATATATATATATATATATATATATATATATATACATATATTGAAATCCCGGCTTTCAGTGTTTCGAAATTATAATACCAAAGCCTTGAAATTCCGAAACACAAGAAGCGCAAAATTCAAAATACTGAAGTTCGGAGCTTTTGGTGTTGTGGTGTGTGAAAAGTGCAGTGCTTTCCTTTTTCATTTTTTAAATCAAAATGCAAACCACTTCCCAGTAGAAAGTTTATGCAGTTTAGTCATGTCCCTTTATCTCCACATCACATCATGCGGAGTGTCCAAATGTTATCACTATCATCAGAGATAGAATATATATATATATATATATATATATATATATATATATATATATATATATATATATATATATATATATATATATTTCAGCTTATTAGCAATGTGACTTACTTAACAGTTAAAGAACATATGCCCTACAGGGTACCACATTGTCCTCCCACTGGAAAACTGTTTCACTAACCTTCGTAGTAATAATTTAAGAAGTCTCTAACTACACACACACACACACACACACACACACACACACACACACACACACACACACACACACACACACACACACTATTTTAATATGAATGACCAAAGTGTTTAAATAAAAAAAAAGAAAACATAGCTAGAGCTACACGCTCTAGGGATATAAACCTCAACACAACAATGAATAGAACATGCTGGAGGGATAGATTCCCTTCGCAGAGACTTCCCTTACTATGGAACAGGGTCCCGATCTACATAAGACAGAGCCCGTCACTATTACTCTTCAAGAGGAACCTTGATGAGTGGATGGGTAACAGAAAGTTCACACCGGGGATCACACCAACAGCACTACTAGATAGGGGCCAAGGGTACTAGCTGCTAGTACAAGGGTCTAGGGAACTACTAAAGGGGCGGTGAATACCGCACAACGTGGCTGGGCTAATATATGCCTTTAGGCAGATAGCCCAATACCAACCTATGAACCTATGAACCTATAACGCTAAACATACTGAACATTAAAAAGCACTAAAACTTAAGATTGCAAAAGGAAAATAGCTTTCTTTTCCATTATTGACACCAAAATCCTCCATAACACTATCGCAAATGTGTCTGAATCATGGTACTATTATGGAATTTTTGTTTGTTTTTTTAAAGTAAGGTGTAGGGTTAGGGTTATGGCAGTGTCAGACTTATGGTTAACATGCATTACTAAGGTAAGCAGGAGGACTTTACCTCTGGCTCCACCTTAGTAATGCATGGTAACTCTAACCCTGCTTCTAACCCTAACCCTGCATCTTACCTTAATAAAAACCTTCCTGTAACATTGCTACTACACAAGACACACTCAGACACACATACACAAACACATACTAACAATGCTACATCTATCCCCTTACCTAACCATTACTCTAAACCTAAAATGCACACATTCACACAAATGCATACAACACCTATCCCTGACCATAACCCTAACTCACTACCACATATACAAGCACTATAACCCTCTTGAACCCCATTCATCAGTCTCGAAGAAACACACTTTCAACATTTGACCCAGTCTGCTGTCCCTATGATCAACATTAAACATCATCCTTGCATTTGTTGACCAAGCATCATATATATATATATATATATATATATATATATATATATATATATATATATATATATATATATATATATATATATATATATATATATATATCACTTACAGCTTCCATTCCTGATAACTTGGACTATTCTCTCAGCTGTCCCTGGATCTGGACCTGCCTCCCCTTATTGCTTTTACTTTGTCCAGAATTCTTGAGCAAAGAATTTGAGAAGTAACATGGAAAGATGCTGATGTTGTGAAAAAACAGATATAAACAGCAATCACTGGTGCAATGTTTGAGAGGATTTTGCACCACTTAAGACAGATAAAAACAATGCCTGAAGGACAAAGTCTGCACACACGAAAAGGAACACAAGCGTCAGTGCCACTGGGCAAAGAAAACGACCTGTTGTCAATTGTATGGATTTTAATGGAAGATTGGGTGACAGGAGCTCTAGAAGTGCAAAAATTCCTAAATGAAACCATTTCCTAATAAAGTGAAGCAGTAACTAAACAATTCTGTTCTTACAATTGCAAAATTGCAGGGTTTAAAAGACACGTCCATACAAATATCAAGTTTTTGTCATCTCAAAGTGCATTTTCTTCCCTTTAATGCAAATCCAGGA
>NC_056735.1:31063124-31065624 GCF_019279795.1 Protopterus annectens | reverse complement strand
TGTGGGGGTTGTTACTTATTGATCTCACACACACACACACACACACACACACACACACACACACACACACACACACATACACACACATACACATGCACACGCAGGCGCACATGCACACACACACACACACACACACACACACACACACACACACACACACACACACACACACACGCATACCCATATGCACATGCACACGCAGTCGCACATGCACACAGATGCACACACACACACACACACACACACACACACACACACACACACACACACACACACACACACACACACACACACACACACACACGACAAATCTCACAAAAGAAAGGAATAGAAATATGACTGATGGTGATTCCCTACGGAAAACAGTAATCAGGGAGATCAGCTTTGCCAAGCTGAACAAAATCAGATGATACTTTACCAGACTAAGTTCAAGAGGGTTTAGGGAAGCCCCATGTTTTCTGAATACTGTGGCAGTTTAATCCCTAGTTTTTCTGAATACTGTTGCAGTTTAATGCCTATAGTAAAATCAATCAAATCAATTAGAGTTAATGATAATTCATTCTTATGCAAGTGTAAGCCAGCCAAATTTCAGGTTATAAATTGTACCAAGTTTGTGAGTATGAATGATTAAATAAATCTCGGATATTTATTTTGCAGATGTACTGTAGTTCTTTTAGCAGGGATTAGTCTGTTTCATATTTAGTGTACTATTATTTTGTATACAGTTAACAATCTGAATTGTATATTGCATATGCTACTTTGTTTAATTCTGCTCTTGTAACTACATTGCAGCTGATAAAAAAGTTATTTGGTAAAGTGCACTCACATGCAAAATTAAATAATAAATGAATAAATACATAAATAAATAAAAAGATATGACTCAATTAGGATGGTGCTCCTTATTAGAAAGCTAAAAAAATGAATCAGGATTAAATTAGGCCATGTTAGTGTAAAGGTAGCTTTAACAGAAAACTTTTCAAGTGAAATCATACTGTTTAATTTCTGATGCATTCCATAACCAAACTCATAGTATTATTGAATTATATTGGGTTTTGATTATATCTGCATAATGCTGAACTGAATTGGATTCCATTTCCAGTTATGGGAGCATAATATTTCACATCAGTAATTAGATGGCTCTGGCAATTAGCTGATCAAACAAGCCTAGTGTCTTTTTCATAGCTACTGCTAAGTTGTGTCAGGATGTATACCAGCTACAAGGTATGATAAGTACATTTCTTAGCATAGAACAGTACAATACAAAACAAAACAACTGGCTTCTGTTGTGTAGTGAAGCCTACAACAAAAAGCAATTCCTTTTAAGTGTTGAATGTTGACTTATATAAGTATTGAAATGTCATTGCCCAGAAAAAAGGAAACAGAGGGAAATAATTCTGAGGTAGGATGTATAGGCATGCGCTAAAAAGCTAAATTAGAGGGGTGATTAACAAAGAAAGTAACATTTGCTCTTAAAACAATAAGCTATCAGTGATAACCTAATCAGGCTATATAACAAATGCCTAAAGTTGTTTATGATGTTAGGAGGTATGGCAGAGGAGGCAGAACATCCATCTGTGATGTTGCTGACCTTAACTTAGGAATAGAATTAGGCTTTGATGCCAGAGGCCAGTTCTGATATCCTGGTGGAGGGTTTTGTTGTAACTGATGCCTGGGCGACTTCTGGTGGAGATCAGGAGATTCACAGGTCAGCCCAGAAAATAACAGGATGGTGACAGTGTTAAGACAGTGCTAAATCTCCATTTTAATTGATGCTGCCCAGTTAGGGACCATGAGTGGCTGTCTCACTCAGTGGCAACATGGGATATTTGCAAATTACTCTTTAAGGATATCAGGTGTTTCAGCTAAATGGCAATTCTGAGTGTTCATGACTTTTTCTGACACAAGAGGTTAAAGGTATCACAGTGGAAACTCTAGCTTTGCTAGATTTTTCTTTCTGTGTTTTTAACCAAAAAGGATATGCAGGGAAAGATGTAACAATAACTCGGGGAATGTAAAGGAGGAAAAGGTATGGACACAGGGCCATGGGAGCAAATACAAAACACAGCTGAAGGTCAACAGTGCAGATGTTGGCACAAAGAGGTGAGTGACATTGGATATGCACATAGATTAACAGAGAGTACAAATGGTAATGCAGAGGACTGGACAACAAACAGGGGTAGCCCTCTCTTGTGTATCCATGTTGCTGCTGTTGCCACGATACACATATAAGGATAAAAAACAAAATGTTGTGGGGGAGAGAGGCAGGGATGTAGCTCCTGATTTCCTAGTCTGGCTTGCCTCAGGAAATGGTTAGTTACCACCATGACTGTCTTCCCTACTAGGCATTGCCTCAGATGGCACAGAAGACAGTGGCAAGCAGTGATGTGACTCTAAAGGTCACTCAAAGACCCTTTTCTGTGTCCATTCTGAGTTTTAAGCTGTTGGTTCACAGTTTCTCTACATCACTGCCTCCAACTCCTATTGGATAATGGATGGGATC
>NC_056735.1:30943124-31060624 GCF_019279795.1 Protopterus annectens | reverse complement strand
CTTCTGCACTTTAAAATCTCTACAAGACATATAAAAATAGTTTGCACTACATCCTTTCAGGGTCACTGACCTGCCCACCTACGTACACAGTACTCTGCAGATAGACATGTGAGTGCATGATATTGAATGAGCTTCATAGTGTGACCTTGACAACGTCCATGATGAGATAAAAGTGCATTTCAGGAACATTCACTCTAAATAAGCTCATTAGGATAATTACCTCAATAACAACCTGAAAATGGAGCAATAAAATGCTATAGTCATTTGTATGTTGCTCACAGCAACACGGAAACTCTGTCAGTTACACATTCAGCAAGACAGGCACATGACTGGGAAGTGGCATTGTTTTTATTTTGTCTTTTTACAAATACTGTTTCTATTTTGGTTTTTGTTTATAGTTTCATAGGTGTGCACTAGGCTAATGACCATGCAGGCCTTTTTAAGCCTAGCCATGCATTCCAAAATCTCTGACAAGTTCTAGCACCCTTGATGAGTGTAAGCAGGAGCTTGGGAGATGCAACATTTATAAGCAGGGGCCTTTTACAAGCTTCCAGTGTCCATTAGAGATATAGGTACCAAAACAGAGATGAATTTCCTTACCCATCCAATTGTCCAAGTTACACCGAAATTGGGTGAGGGAGGAACTTTGCTTCACATGGATGGAGAACCTGCTCATGCAAAGAGCTAGCCTCTGGGATACATACCTGTATCTTCAGCTGGTCCTATTTATATCACAGGCAAGGTTTAAGTCTTTACAATGTGTAACTTTGATGGTTCTTGTTTTTGCAGATATGCAGCAAGTCCATCAGGGTGGGGTCTGACAATACCTTGTATGGTAGGCATACGTCTCCCTTCAACAACATGTAGGAGACAGAATACAGGGACAGAACCTTGTTCTTTTTTTTTAACATATGCTGTAGTTGTGTGTGTGCTGAGCTAGTTGAGACTGTTGGCTTTGGGGGATTGAACTAATGGGTGTAACTGACAACAGATGCATACTGCTGGGGTAATATGAATGGGGGTAAGGGATTAGTTTATTTATTTATTTAATATTTGTTTATTGGGATAGTCCATCTGGGTGAATTGCCCATTTTCAGCGGAGGTCCAGGGAGAAAAGTTCCACAGGAAAAAACAGTATAGTACAATAGAAGACAAAAAGAATAACTTGAAATACAGCAAGCAATAGTGCACAGATGCAAGAAGAATCTTCTTCTTGTTCTCTTGGCTGCTCCCGTTAGGGGTCACCACAGCAGATCAACTGTTTACATTTCTTCCTGTCCTCTGCATCTTGCTCTGCCACACCAACCATCTGCATGTCCTCTCTCACCACATCCATAAACCTTATCTTAGGCCTTTCTCTTTTCCTGTTACCTGGTAGCTTCATCCTTAGCATCTTTTTCCCAATATACTCTGCATCCCTCCTCAGCACATGTCCAAACCAACGTAATATTGCCTCTCTGGCTGTCTTCAAACCTTCCAACCTGGGCTGACCCCCTAATATACTTATTCCTAATCCTGTCCATCCTTGTCACACCCAGTGCAAATCTTAACATCCTGCCTTTTTGTCAATGCCACTGTCTCCAACCCATATAACATAGCTGGTCTCACTACCCTCTTGTAGACCTTCCCTTTCACTCTTACTGGTACTAGTCTGTCACAAATCACTCCTGACACTCTTCTCCACCCACTCCATCCTGCCTGCACTCTCTTCTTCACCTCTCTTCCACACTCACTATTACTCTGAACTGTTGATCCCAAGTACTTAAACTCATTCACCTTTGCCACCTCTACTCCCTGCATCCTCAGCATTCCTCTATCCTTCCTCTCATTCACACACATATATTCTGTCTTAGTCCTGCTGACCTTCATTCCTCTTCTCTCTAGAGCATATCTCCACCTCACACACAGAAAAGAATAACAACTTAAAATACAAAATGTACAATGACTAATTTTAGTGGTTTTACTAAGTTACATACAAATGAGTTGGTTTGGATACAGACCATTTTGCATAAAAAAGTTTTTAGCATTAACAGAATTGACTCTGTCAATTATTGTACAGTATATTAAGTTTTGTAGGTATAACTTACAGGGTATGAGGAGTTAGCTGAGAAAAGAAAGAACGTTTGGTGGAGATCTCAGTACAGGGGGACGGGGGAGAAGCTTGAGGAGAAAAACAGTAGAGGTAGACTAAGTAGGGGTTGGTAAATGGTGGGGGTGGGTATTGTGGTCGGAATATTGTGAAAGTTGATAGAATATAAGAAGTGGGGAATGCAAAAGTGGTAGAGAAAAGATGCAGGTGGTAGAAGTACTTGCTTAAGTTTAGCTAGGGGAAGTACATGAGCATTGCCAGTTATTGGTTAGGTGGGTCCTGATTATGCCAAGACAGGACACCTTCAAGTGATGGAATGTAGTACTTTAACTGTAAAATAGTATAGTTTGGTGTTGGAGACACAAGACATGGTTTGGGCCAGGGACTGTGTGTGTGCTCTGGTCACTGTTGACGTACAGGTCTTGTGAGGTGTTCTATTTGATCTCATCTAACTCATATATGCTGTTCTATATGCTATGGTGTCTTATAAAGAGGGATACGTTTGTCCAGTTGGCAGTGTGTGTATGCCCTTTGAGTACTATATGTGTGCCTGATGAGGGGGCAGTGACACACTAGCTGTAATGTTTCCAGTATGGGTAGAGGTGTTTGAGTCTATCATCTGTGCTTTCAAGGGAGCATCTATTCAGTGGACCGTGTCTCCACATTCCCCCAAGGTGTGTCTGCATGACTGGTGTGTCCATGTACCCTTTACAGTTACCTTCTATTATGGACTGCACCAGTGAGGAAGAGTATGTATATCTTTGTAGATGAAGGGGGAGGAGGGGCTTGAACTACCACTCAATATGTTTGCTAATCCTCCATTGGACTTTGCAGTAAGTACGGATATCTTATCTGCTTCATGGATTAGTTTGGGAGAGGCTTTTCCTAAGACATTTGGACCACATCTATATCTTTATCAAGGTGCTACATGCGTGGATTGTCATTGTTGTGTTGAGGGGGGTCCCGCCGCACATACCCACATGGAGGTATTTATGGCGGATAATTGTAGGGGTCTGCATGGACAGATGAATGTCCTGATGTGGTCTTCAGCCTAATGTTGGTCTGCACAGACACAACTCTCAGGGGTCATATACTAGTTGATTATACTGTGGGGGTGGATATACTTTGCTTAACATTCATAATGTATGTCATTGTCAGGGAAGTTGTAAAGCAGTTGTAGGCAAATCCACTATGGGTCTATTGAAGTTTAAAAAGTTCAATAAGATCAAAGTTTTGAAACTTTGAAATGTAAATAAAAATAAATAAATAAATAAAAACAAAAAATCTTTTTATTTACATTTTTGCAGGGGGGGGCAAGCCCCTCTGCACCCCCCACCCCTCTGATAATTAAATATACCAACTCCTAGATTGCACTACAGAGAGGAAAATGCTAAACATACCATTCTGTGCTGTACAGCGATCTCCATTTAAACAGTTCAATGTTTCAAAACTTCGATTCTACTGTCTTGACCATAAGAAATTTGAAGTTTGAAACTATATGTATATATATATATGGATCTACCTGACAACACCGATGCACCACAACACCAACAATGAAATCACCGACACCACATAACCGAAAGTTCACAAACACAAAACCTCACATGCCCGACACACCACAATCCTGACAATCAACAAACAAAACAAATCTCCTGTCCAAAAAGCACACACACAACACAAGCACACCAAAATCCTTACAAACCCACACTAAACCTTACATACACAACTATCTACAACCTTAACCCAAACCCTAACCCTAAGGTCCGTCACTATCGCACACTCACCTAACCTGCGCCCTAACCCTAACCCTAACTCACTTAACCCACCCCTAACCCTAAAGACTGTCACTATCGCACACTCACCTGACCTGCGCCCTAACCCTAACTCACTTAACCTGCCCCTAACCCTACAGACTGTCACTATTGCACACTCACCTGGCCCGCGCCCTAACCCTAACTCACTTAACCCACCCCTATCCCTAGAGTCCGTCAATATCGCACACTTACCTTACTCGCACCCTAATGTCCATCACTACCGCATACTTACACAGCCTTTTCACATGTCGGTGTTCTCAGCGTCGGGGTTTTCATCCGTCAGTCATCCCAGTTTTCGATCTTCTGGTGTCGATCTTCTCATCGTCGGCATTATCAGCTTTCGGCGTTGTCAGGTAGACCCATATATATATATATATATATATATATATATATATATATATATATATAGATAGATGAGATATATAGATGTACATTTCTTTTTCAGAACTGATGGTTTATGTTACTGCAGGGGAAGTTTTCCCAGACAGATAGTGACTTCCTGTTGTAACGCCCTGTGAGTATTGTTGACAGATACTCCGTAACAAAAGATCTGACCAAATCTTCCATGACTGTGTCTGGTGGGACATCTTATGGGCGATCATTGCTTTTTTGGCCAAAACAGCATGTACAAACAGGTTTAGAGAAGGGTAACTGATAAGACTGAACATGTACGTACAAGTCAACCCACATGCCAGTGGTGGGCTGAGAGCCACTGGTGGTGGTCTACTGAGAGATATATAATGGGAAAACACAGAGGAGTTCCTGCATCTCTTTGTGGGAGTCCATACAGTTCCAGTATTCACAGTAGAGTTCTAGTAATCTACAGAGAGCACCTTGAATAACAGCTAGCAATGCCCCATTTGACTATGTGGTAACATGTGATAGTATCCGTTATACACATCTGTCTCAAGGCCACACAACTAACGAACATGGCCTCTTTGTTCATAGATGTATACTAGACTAACGACCACCAGGGCTCTAATAAGTCTAGCCATACAACTCAAATGTGGCCCACAAATTTGATTTATGTACTGAGTGATTTGCTGACTGTGCCTGTCAATCAGAGCCATCAGTGCCAGACCAGGGATGAATTTCTGATTACCCATATATTGGTCCAAGTTGTGCTTAAATAGGATTAGGGAGGAACTGTGCTTCACATGGATGGGTAACCTGTTCCACAGAATAGAAATAGACCAAAATCCTGAAAGTTCAAAATACAGAAAACTCAAAATCCTGAAAACACTCAGGATACCAACACGTACTATATTCCAGTGCAAGTACATGCAGAAACAAATAAAACACAAACTATATTACTGTTCTCCAAGTATAAGCAGGGGGTAAGCCCCCTGCACCCCCATGTGCTACTTTAAGTAGCAGGGGGCTTGCCCCCTGCTTATACTTGGAGAACAGTAATCTAGTTTGTGTTTTATTTGTTTCTGTATGTACTTGTGCTGGAATATAGTGAGTGTTGGTATCCTGTGTGTTTTCAGCATTTTGAGGTTTCAGCATTTTGAGTATTCAGTATTTTGAACTTTCAGGATTTTGGTCTTTCGTAATTTTGTAGTGCTCCTATATATATATTTGTGTCACAAGCAACATTTAGGTCTTTTAATCAAGTAGTTCTGATGCTGTTTGTTTTGCTCATGTGCAAATGGTCACCAAAACAGGGTCCAGGGATGCCTTGTATGTCGGGCAAAGATCACCCGTTATAAGTCTGTATGATACCATGTAAAGAGGCTTTGAGGGGATCAGCATACAGCTTTGTGTTTACTCCATGCATTCTTTTTGTAAGGAAGCTTTGTGGATGTACCAATTACTGCATGTGTCTTGTCAGGTATATACTGAAGGCAGCATCACACTCTATGATGGGTTTGATGAGGGCTAAGTACAGTGGCACGATGACCTCTCTGGACCTAGATACCTTTACTTACAAGTTGAGCAACTTAGAAGGAGTTTCTTACTACCCTGATCACATGTTGGGCAAAGGCTAAGTTATTATCTGTATGAATTCCTAGATCTCTGACTAGTGAATCAACTTTTAGGGATGTTTTATTAATGGAGTAGTAACCTGTTGTAGCTGACTTCCTAAAAGGTCCTATAATGCAATTCTTGGTATTCAGTTTTAAGCCATGGCTTTCACATCAAGCGTTTGTCTGTGTTAGACCTTCCTGAAGGGTGCTCTCATCTGGGGGAATTCAGTGACTACTCCCAGACTGCTCCCAGTGTGTAATCATCTGCAAACCTGGTCAGCCAGATGCCTTTGGCATTGGCTTTGACTTCCAATAAGTAGATGCCAATGAGGAGTGGGACCAGCACACAGCCCTGAGGGACTACATTGGTGTCTGTCCTCTTTGTGGAAATCCTAACCTCTTGGGTCCTATCCATGAGCCAGCTAGCTGTCCAGCATGTTATAAAGGTATTCATGCCTAGTTCCATAAGTTTGTTGGCAGTGTCCAAGTGGGGTACTGTATCAAATGCTTTAGCCAGATCTAGGTAGGCAGTATATAATGACAAGAACATTGGGGGGCACAACTACGTCAGTCTATTCCAGGTATGTTAATGATAGATTTTCCATAGCTCTCTGTCATGTAGAATTACATTCACTGGGCTGTGAGTTTTGGTAAAGGATTAATTCATAGGCTTGACTATGCTTATGTGTCTTTGGGTGTTGTCAGCTTCACTGACCATGAATGTGATGTCAAGGGTCAGTGTACTGGTGGCCAGCCATTTGAGTTTCTATACAGCCACTACTCATCATTTGTGCACTGCTATTTTATAGGGGTAGGTAGAGACCAATGCAGCCATAACAGAGCTAGCCAGGTTTGTAAGTGGTCTGCATGATGACCTGTGAGAGTGCATGTGCCATATATGCAGCTTAAGGAATATGTAATCTGCAGATGTCCAGTGGTGAGAAAACCCACAAACTGAGGGGGGGGGGCAGCATAGTCTAGGTGTCATAGTGCCACTACTACCACCAGCACACAACCATCCAGTGTTAAGGGAACTGTGGGACATTGTGGACACTGATACACACTGGGTGTCTATGTTGAGATCACCTATAGCACACCCCACTGCTGGTACCCATGGATCTCTCTGTCATCTGTGCTTTGTGCCTGTGATTTTCCCAGAAGAGGGTGCCCCTGTGGATGGCAAATTACATAGTTGGCACACAGGTCTATTGTAGATGTCCTGGACCTTTCCATTGGACCTTGGCACAGTGTTGCATCATATGCTAGAGGTTGTGTCTGTGCACACATACAGGCCCACACACATCAATCCTGACCACCACTGTCCAGTCACACCACACTGGATGCAACAATCCCTTCCTGTAGTGTCACCTTGGGTCCCTACACTTAGTTGTCCCTGACCTCACACAGTCACACACAGCATTAACCCGCACCCCCTAACACACACACACGCACACACGCACACACACACACACACACACACACACACACACACACACCACGCACACACATACAAATACTGGTCATTGTTGACACTTGTCACTATGGCCTTCTTACTTGTGCATGCAATGACAAATCTGCCTTGCCCTCAGTACTGTTACCTGAGTAACCAATGTCTAATGCACAGTGTGGCCAGTCCATTTATGGTATAGCACAGTTGGGGTGTATTATCACAGGCATAATATTCAAAGTTATATCTTATGCTTAATCTGGTCTATAATTATTAGCCAGACACCACTTTTTAGCCAGTGCCATGATGTTCTGTATACACTTCTACCTTATATTATTGCCTAAAACTATAGCCTGGTCATCTATCTCCCTACACAGTTTCCTGAACTGGTGTCCCCTCAACTTGAAGTTTAGGATCAAAAAACATATTTCTTGAAGACCAAAATAAATAAATAAATACACAAACAAATAAAGAAACAAAACAACTTTATCCCTGAAACTGTAACAAGCTGCTTGCTTGCAAATGTAGGAAGCAGCTTGCTACAGTTAAATCAGACATTGAGGGCTTCAGCACTTCAGCCATGACACAAATAGAGTATTGCCATTTATTTATGAAGCTTTGATATCGTCACACCTTCTTAAAGCAATGCTAATACTGCACTCCCACACCTTTGGCACCTGCTGATTATTGCAAACCCAATAATAGCTTGCAATTGGTGCAGCCACACCCTTTGCCCCACATTAGTTATGGTTTTGGCATAGTCATCCCTGCACCCAGCACCTCCACAGGCTCTGTATAATCACTGTTTGCAAGAGAAACAGAACATTAAATGGATGTAATTTACTTGCAGTTGTAGGAAAAGGACACCTAAATGGTTCTACAGTGTCATGGAGGAATGTGATTAATCTTCAGACTTCTACAAAAAGAGTATAGAAAGGAAGAAAAACACAACAAAACAAAATTGTAGCAGTATTTGAAGAAATGAACTCAAATGTGTAGACTGGTAGAGAGAGAGAGAAAGGGTGATACAGGAGTAAGATATGCAGTGCTGCTCTTTCAGTGTGCGTTTTTCTCAGGCTCACTGAGGGATGTGTGCATGTCTGGGTGCGTGTGCATGTGTGTTATCCATGCATGCATGAGTACATGTATGTGTGTGTGCATGTGTGTGTCTGTGTATCCACTTAATCATGACTATGTGTGTTATTTATTTATTTATTTGCAGTTTGTTAACTGGGGTAGTTCATCAGGCCATAGTGAGCCTGTTTTCAGCAGAGGCCTGAGGAGAAAAGCTCCACAGTAATAGAAAGATTGCACATTACAGAAATATTGTAGTATTCAGAAGAGTTATACAAGTCACAAAAAGAGTTTTACTCACAATGTGACATATATCTAGGCTTTATACACATTATGATTCAAAGCTAATGGTAAGCCTTGTCACTGAATGTATTGTCATAAAAGGAGAAGTTTCACTGGGGGGTTAGCAGAGGATAGGGAGCAGGAGGGAGGGGAGTGTTGGGAAGTTAGGGAGGATGGGAGGATGAGTTGGGGGAAGGAGTGTTATTAGTTTTGCTAGTATTAGGAAAGGTGGTAGTGATATCAGCTATGCAGTTTATGAAAAAGCAGTTAAAAAGGGTTGCTATTTCTAGGGGAGACTTGTCTGGATGTGGGCATGGATTTTCCTTGGTGCCTGGGTTAAGGAGGGAGGAAAAGGAATTCCAGAATTTTTTTTGGGTTTAGATTGTGGCTGGATTAAAGTTTTGTGTAGTATGTTTGTTTATCGTTATGGATTAGTTTCCAGAGTTGTTTAAAGAGCAACAGGGAGTCTTGATTTTTGTTTTTTCTGTAGGACTTCAGGGTTTTGTCTCTAAGGTGCATGCGATCCTTAGTGGGTTTGGTCAGCCAAGGGGTAAGATTACATTTTATTCTCTTTATATGAATTGGTGCTTCTTGGTTTAGTGTGTTGATGAAGGAAGTGTTGAAATATTCAACAGCATTGTCTAGTGGGAGTGTTTTTAGTATGTTCCAATTGATAGTTTGGAGGGTTTCTGAGAAGAGTAGTTGGTTGAAGTTTGTTAGGTTGTGAGTTTTCTTATAGTGGTGTTGGAATTTGTAGGGAGCTTTGGGATTGGCAGATATATGCGGGGAGGTGGTCGCTTAGGGAGTTAGGTAAGTTACCTGCTTCTGATATTTTTTTGGGGTGAGTGACAAGTATTCAATCCAGAACAGACACGGATATGTAGTCTTTGGATGGACTGGTTGGGGAGTTTATTAGCTGGGTGAATTTGAATAGGTTTAAGTTGTAGGTGGCGGGGTCAGAGGTTATGCTAGTCCAGTTGATGTTTAGGTCTCCTAGGATGACTGTTTCATTATTTATGTTGGAGGAGACCCAAGAGAGTATTTCTTCAAGAATTGGGATGTTGTTTCCAAGTGGGATGCATAGGGCAATGAGGCAGAGGTTTTTATTGTTGTTTATTTTTAGGAAGGTAATGATTATTGCAGCATTAGAGAACTTGGGAATGTGGTTGGAATATGGTGTTATAGTGAGGGAATTAGCAAACATTATTGCAACTCTGCCACCTTTATTGTTGTGTCTATCAGCTCTGACTATTTGATTTCAGCTCTTATATTTCAGCTCTGATAATATCAGATCTGGTATTATTCTTGTATAAATGAGAATATATATATATATATATATATATATATATATATATATATATATATATATATATTGTGTGTGTGTGTGTGTGTGCACGTGCAAGTATGAGCAAGTATCTATAGGGTGACTGTGGGAACCTGTGTATTCACACACACACACACGCACACACGCACACACGCACACACACACACACACGCACACACACACACACACACACACACACACACACACACACACACACACACACACACACACACACACACACACACACGTGTCAGATGTCACTTTTCCTTGTTTAAACTCTGCACATGTATGAGTTTCTGCATTCACCTAAGTTGTCTTTAATCACTAGGTATTTGCTCTGCTATGTATTAAGCATGTTATCACAGACCAGCCACGTAATTCACTGCTTTCCAGGGACAATGTGCAGTGCAGAAAAAGTGATCCTAATTTGCTTAAAGTACAAAACGTCATTTGTTCTCTAAGTTGTTGCAGCCCCAGAGTGAGACTGCATAAGTAAGGGGCATGTATTGGTTTAAGCTGCCTTCTTAGCAATGCAGAAAAATGTATACCCCTTGCAAATATACTCTTTAAAATTTGTGCACATTTGGGAATTCATAGTTCATTTTTTTGTACATATGTATTCTGTACTTGTGTTTGAATTATTAGGATTTGTGCCAAACCATTCAAGTTTTTGTGTTCTGTGGTCATGCATTTCAAGCCAGTACAGTAGATCTCTATGTATGTGCATGTGTGTGCATATTTATCTGATTTAAAGATTATCAGTAATCTCTGATACCATTTGAATCTAAATTCATCTATGGCCTGACTAGACCTCTAGATGCTGATTTGCTAGTTCCCAAACTTAAAATGAAAAAAAAAAGTTAACATGCTGGGAGTATTCAACATTGAAGAAGTGTTCCTTAATGATTGACACAACCACAAAATATTGTATTTTATGGTAGCAGTCTACAAAATGAGTTTACTATCATGCAGTATTGCTACAGTTTTATTGCACTGAGCAAACTGTTGCTGTATTGTTTATTGATTTATGTATTAATGTGTTGTAAAATACTGATTCAATATAGTTTTCCAGGTTTAGCCTGGACATACAATATCATATCTTAAAGAAATAAAAAATGTATAACAAATATTGAAACACACTTGTCTTGACCATCACTAGTATTATATTGTTTTCTACAGTTTGTCACCTCCATTGCAACTTATACGTTGGGTGCACCAATGAGCTATAGTGCTTTCTAAAAAACATTATAATACATATGTCACTTGTTGTCAAGTGTTCTTAGACTTATTGAATGTCTGTAAGAGGTTCTTAGACTTATTGAATGTCTGTGAGAGGTTCTTAGACTTTTTGAATGTCTGTGAGAGGTTCTTAGACTTATTGCATGTCTGTGAGAGGTTCTTAGACTTATTGAATGTCTGTGAGAGGTTCTTAGACTTATTGAATGTCTGTGAGAGGTTCTTAGACTTATTGAATGTCTGTGAGAGGTTCTTAGATTTACTGAATGTCTGTGAGAGGTGGTATAAATCAATATAACAGGTATTATCATGCATTTAAACATTTTTTAAACAAAAAAAAAATCTTTATTGAATTATTGCTTATGATGTAGGCAATTATACATTTATATAAATGAAGACAAACCATAGTGACATATTTTCAGTTGTAAACATTATACATCACATATAAACTTCTATATAGTCATTGTTAATCGAATATTACATAGCTCATTCAATTCCTGCTTTCTCTTAAACCTCATTCCTCCTCCAAAACATTTTCCTGCATGTATTGTTCTCACGGTTTCCATGTTTTCTATGTAATTTACTCCTACCCTTTTTCTAAAGATCCCACTTCCAATTCTTCTATCATTGTTACTATATTCCCCACTTCTGATAGAGTTGGTTTAGACTTTGATTTCCATTTTCTAGTAATTACTTTTTTGGAAGCCACCAGAATTAAACTCAGCAAGGCCTTACTATGTCTAGACAATTCAGATTCTGTATCACAGCTCAAAAATAATTTCCTTAGTTACACCAATTTGCCCACCCAGTATTTCTGACAGTAAAGTCTGCAGGGAGTCTTTAAAGTTTGTCAACTGATTACACTTCCAAAAATATTTGCAATTATGTCTGTCTTACCCAAACCTCCAACATTTGCAATCTAACTGAGGAAAAATTCTTTGGAGTCTGCATGGGGTATAAAAATACCTATGTAAACACTTCCAAGCAAAGATCCTAAATCTTCTAGACATATATCCCTTCAATGTTTCTTTGTGAATCACTTATCCAATCTCTCTTCAAAATCCTTTCTAACCTCCTCTGATTGATTTCTATAGTTATGCAAATATTTTTATGCCCTACTAATTATTCTTTTTAACACCAGCTTCTGTTCTAAATTCTAATAAAAACTCTACCAGTGCTAGTCTTTCACTTAGGATCCCCCCATATTCCTTTCTCTTTGCCTATACTCTGATATCAATCCTTGATAGGGAAGGACTTCTCCAGCCTGCAGTCTGAATGTATTCTTGGCCTCTTCCCATTCTATTACGTTTCCCTCTCTAATTATTTGCGCCCAATACCTTAGGTCATTCACCAGTTTTCCCAATAAATTCCAGCCCCCTATTGCCTATTGTCTGTACTCCTAATTGCAGTTATCCCTATCAGCAGAATCTCCTTTCACCATCCCCCTTTTGGCTTAGTTCTTAGAATACTTTCTGCTACTTTATGAATATAATATTCTGTATGATTATTGTTATTCTCCTTAAGGATTTGCATCCAAAATCCCAGTCTCTCCCAGTTTCTTGAAAGCTTCCCTCCATTTCATCATCATCCCTTTCCACTGTGAATTATAGCTTTCAACTTGTGCTGTGAATAGGAGTAACTGTGTAGCTCTGAAATATCCTTTCAAATCAGGTAATCCCAAACCAGCTTGTTCTATTGGAAGGATCACCTTATCCCACTAGACTCTCACCCTCTTCCTCTCCCAGATAAAATTTGTCAACTCTTTATTAACTGCAATCCTCAAGGTCTCCGCTGCATGATAAAAATATGCCTGACTTATGTATAAAAGTATTGGGACTAAAAACATTTCCACTGCTTCTATCTTGCTCTCTGTGTGCATAAAACAGAGCTTCCACTCTCTCGCTTTTTGTATTATTGTCAGAAGAAAAATTCAAATGAGTCGCATCTGCCTCAGGTGATGAAAAATGTCTTTATTAGCAGCTAACCAGATTACACAGCATGTTGGCCAAGATGATCTCCTCTGGTCAACTTGTTTACTGACATCAACTTTTATACTGCAAGCAAAACAACTTTTTGTTACATTTCTGACCGTTGACAGTTGGCTATGAAAAACATATAGGATAAACATGTTTATCACAAATCACCTCAAACCAACAGTTAGTACAGAATGTTCAAGAAGTACAGAATGTTCAGTTCAACAATGGTAGCTCAGTTTATCCAGGACACACATCCTGCTTCAGTAAATTAACTCTTACTCGGCCGTGCGTCCTTATCCCAGGCTTCACTGAGCTATAACCAAATCTATTTATTCTAAAATGCAGAAAACAGTTATTATTCAGGTTCATAAGCAATGCTGCATTTTGTTCACAGATGAGGCCCATCTTTGATAGGCATATCCCAACAAATAACATGTTCACTTTGCAAGAAGAGGAAAAAGACAAATAACAGTATGTTTTAAAACTTGTTCTCTTAACATTTCCCCCCTGAAAACACTTTTATTTGTCTTTTATTTCAGCAATATATGGTAAAAACTAAGTTTTTCTTTGCATACATTACTTCATTGGCAAGACAGACTTTTAAACTTCAAAAACATTTGCAAAGAGTCACACTTCAATGTATTCACTTTCACCAGTCTGCTGCAATTGCTGGTACATCATCTTCATAACAGCAGTATCAACCAGTCTTTGTAGAAGACCTCTGATACAGGGTATACAACAGCAACCACATACCACCACGATAGCCACAGCGACTCCAACGGACACCAGGAAACTGCTGATGAGATGACTCCATTTTCCAAACCATGCATGTAGAAAGTCTGTAAAGGGATTATTTACCCCAGAGTTCTTTGCCAATTCTTCGGATAACATTTCCAATCCTTTCAAAGCTCAAGTGATACTTCCATCAGGCGCAGTGTTGTTTGGAATATATGTACAACAGAAAGTCCCAAACATCTTGCAAACACCTCCTTCTTTGGCCAGGAGCATATCCAAAGCAATTCAATTCTGCCATGCCACCTGCGAAGTGGCCTCCAGTTGTTCAGCAATTCCTTTCAATGCATCTTTAGTATAGTTCACAAAACGCTGCTGGTTATAGTAAATGTAGTTGATCCAGTCCACATTCTTATTAGGTTGAATCCAGACAAAGATGGATGTAAAACCAGCTGCTATTTGGTTTATTGCTTTGTATTCATCAGGTACGCCTCTTGGTACGCCAATGCTATCGATGTAGACACCGTTATCGAAGGATTGCTTCAGTGCCTCTCTTTTTCTCCTACTCAACCACTTTGGCTTTATTTCAGGTTCTCTTACGAAACTGCTTGCTGGAACTGGGAAAATGTAGAATGGCAGAATTAACTTTACAAGTGCACAAGTTCCCTTCCAGGGAATTGTAAGCCTTGATCTGAGTTTGTTGTCTCCACATAACCACCATACATCTGATAAACTATGAGTTTGGTTTTCCAGAAATGGATTCTCATTGCCATTCACAGTAACATTGCAATAGTTCTGTCCCATATTGCCATAATTCTTCCCTGTACCATCTCTGGAAATGCACATATACGAACCTGGATAGGAAATCACTGCAGGCGTTTTTTCAACTTTGCTTATGACTGGAAAATGCTGAGTTTCATTTTTGCATTTATCTTCAGTTTTGTTGAAGAATAATTTCAACAGACACGTTAGGTTACCTTCATCTCGCATCAATGGGACTGTCACTAGTTGCTGTTTACCTTCAGCACAAGAAATACAATTTTCACGATGTGCTTCTCAGGTACTATATTTAACCCAAGATAACCATTCATTATGGTGTACGAATCCCGTCTCGAGTAACAATTGTTCTTCTTCTGTGAAGGCAAAATCTGCTTTATTTGTCGCATTCTTAAGGCTTTGCACTTTAAGTTGGAGGGTCCCCAAGGGATCAGTTCTAGTTGGAAGGGACACTCTGATTCCATAAACTCCTGAATCACTTTCTTGTGGTGACACAATGGTTATAGTAACTACTCCGGTACCTTGTAAATGCACAATTTTTATTCTTTGTTGCCTGCTTTTATCTTTCTCTGGTATCACTGCATCACTTGTTTCCCATCCATTCACATCTGTTGACCACCAAACATTTGACCAGGACGTACAGTCTCTATTGCACAAGTATTTTGCACGAGTCAAGAAATTATTATTGTTCCATTTAGAACAGTCCAAAATTCCTTCACAAAGTTTCACCTTAAACACAGTAGTAACACCTGTTTGTGCTTGCAGCACCACCATTCCTTTTTCTCTTGCAACTGTTCCTTCTCATATGGACATATTTACTTTCGCCACCAAAATCATCATCATGTGACAGTTCAAGTACCAGTTGAACATGGCCATCCTCCCTAAGGACTACCTTGCGCCGTTGGTTTCTTCACTGGGTTTGAGATGAACTAACCCCTATTGGGCTAATCCCCCTTTGTAGCCAGACTTTGCGCTCAGAGGTCCGGTGGAGTTTGACCAATATCAATGGTAGAAGGAAGAGCCTTGAGTTTTTTACAGTGGGTGATATGAATCCACGAAGTCCTCTCAGCGATCTTTACAGCCGTAGGTGTCAAGATAAGTACTTGGTATGGGCCTTCCCACCTGGGGGATGACCAATTCTTTCTCTTCACAATTCGGATCCACACCCAGTCCCTGGGTGCCACGATTAACAAGGTTTCATTTCTGGAATCTGCAAAGGAGTCATTGGTTACAAGAGATTTGACATTTAGCAGCTTCTTCATATAATCCGCTAGATCCTCACCCCCCTCACGTTCCGCTGGCAACAATCCTTGCCACTGTGGGACGTAATATGGTCTCCCAAACAAAAGTTCAAATGGTGTAAGTCCTTTGTAGGAAGGTGAGATTTGCATGTACAGGAGTGCCAAAGGAAGGCACGCAGTCCATGATCTATGTGTTTCTGCCATCAGAAGCGGAGCTTACTCTTCAAGACACCGTTGTGTCTTTTCACCAGTCCAGCTGATTGGGGATGGCAAGCACAATGATATTTAAGATCAATTTGAAACACTTGATCCAATTTCTGAACAATCTGGTTAACAAAATGAGACCCATTATCACTGTAAATGCATCTTGGTAGGCCAAATCGGGGAATTATTTCTGTAGTCAAAAGCTTTGCTACTGTTTGTGCATTCAGATGCTTCACTGGAAAAGCTTCTACCCATTTAGAGAAAGCATCAATAATGACTAAACAGAACCTTTTTCCCTCTGAGGGTGTCAATTCAATAAAGTCCATACAGAGTGTATGGAATGGATGCGGAGGGGTAGGGAATGCTTGCTGAGACTTCTTAACCCCCCCCTGAGCATGATACTTTGCACATAATAAACAAGATAAACAGAATGGCTTTGCATAAGTTGAAAACCCTTTACACCAAAACACCTTAGACACTATTTGAATCATCATCTGTACTCCTACATGGGCAGGTCCATGGCTAACCAATGCCGCATACCTAAAAAGGTTTGAGGGTAATACCATTTTGCCATCTGATGCCCTATACAACCCATCCTGTTGAGTGATACCATATTTTGCCCAATGACATTTTTCCTTCTGTGTCATCAATGTTTGCATTACTTTTAGTGTCTCTAAGTCTAAGTGATGTCCGGGCTCTAAATCATTGCCATATAAAAGCAAATCATTTTCTTGAGCTGCCTTTTTTGCAGCCATATCAGCAAGTGCATTTCCCCTGGAGGCAGGATCTTTTCTGTTGGTATGTGCGGAACATTTACATATCGCTATCTGTAGTGGTAGTTGCACTGCATCTAACAACTGTAAAATTAAATCTCTGTGATTTATTGGTTTGCCTGTCGCAGTAACCATTGCCCTATTCTTCCATTGTTGAGCAAAAACATGTACAGTGGAGAAAGCATATTGACTATCTGTATAAATTGTCACTTTTTTACCCTCCCCTAAGGTACAAGCTCGAGTCAAAGCCACCAACTGAGCTGCTTGTGCAGAATAAATGTTTGACAATCTTTTTGCCTCTAAAACTTCAGTTTCTGTGGTGACTGCATACCCCACTAGTGTTTTTCCTACAGTGTCCTTGCTTGCCGATCCATCTACAAACAAAACAAGACCAGAATCTACCAACGGAACATCCGTTAAATCTGGTCGGGGAAGCACTTTGTCATGAATGCTCTCTAAACAAACGTGTGGAGTACCTTCTTCTGGAGTCGGCAAAAGTGTCGCCAGATTAAGAGTAGTACATCTTTCTATGGTCATATGAGGCTGTGTCAGCAGCACTGTCATACATGACAAATGTCGACTAGGAGATAAAAAGGTTATCTTATCTTGCAAAAGTATAGTAGCTACTGAATGTGGAACCCACAATTGTAATGGGTGAAACAAAACTAATGATGCTGAGGCTTGTACTGCCATGGCGGCTGCCACTACAGCTTGAACACAATGCGGCAATGCCCTTGCAACAGGATCTAATCTGGAGGAGTAGAAAGCTATCGGTTTCTGTTTATCCCCATGTACTTGTATCAGAACCGAAGTCAGATATCCTCTCTTACAATCAACCATTTGTATAAATGGCTTAGAATAGTTTGGAAAACCTAAAACAGAGGATCCTGCTATCAATTGCTTAATTCTAATAAATGCCTGTATTGCCGTATTTGTCCACTGTATATCATTTTTAGCTGCCATGGGAGTGTCATAGATTAGTGCGGTCAATGGCCCTATTTCCTCAGCATAATTAGGGATCCAACTTCTACAAAAATCACACCTAAAAAGGACATCATCTCCCGCTTAGTTGTGGGCATAGGTGCCTCAAGAATTGCTTGTTTTCTTTTGTTCTCCAATTGTCTACCTGCTTGCGAAATTAAATAACCCAAGTACTTTACTTGTGCTTTCCACAATTGTAGCTTTTCTTTATTTACCTTATGTCCTTGCTCAGCTAAAAAACTAAGAAGGGTAAGGGTATCCCTTCTACAACCTTCCTGCGTGGGTGAGGCCAACAGAATATCATCTACATACAACAGAACCTGGCTTCCCTCTGGGGGAACAAACTGAGCTAAATTCGCAGCCATTTCTTGTGCGAATATTGTCGGACTCTCACAATAACATTGTGGCAATCTGGTGTAGGGGTATCTTTTACCTTGATAAGTGAATGCAAACCAAAATCTACTCTCCTTATGTAGTGGTATGGAGAAAAAAGCATTGCTTATATCTATGACAGAAAAATATCTGTGCTGAGGTAGTAAATCATTAAGTAATGTATAGGGGTCAGGGACCACCGGTGCTCTTGGGATCACAGCTGAATTAACTGCTTGTAAATCCTGAACCAACCTCCATGATCCATCCGGTTTCTTTACAGGAAACAACGGAGTATTGCAGGGTGAATCTGGGCATTCAACAAGAATTCCTACCTGTTTTAGCTGCTCGATGACTGGCTTAATTCCTTCCTCTGCTTGTTTACTTAGCGGGTATTGGTGCTTATGAGGTCTAAAACCTGACTTTGGAGTTATACAAACTTCACCTGCTGTTTTCATCAGTCCTACATCCCCTTTACCTTTTGACCATAAATCTACAGACAAGGCACTTAACGCACTATCTTCCTCTTGAGTTAGAAGGATTTGTCATGCCATTTCTGTTTTGTCATCCCTGAGGTGCACACTTGGTTGTGCCCAAGTCACCCAATTTAATCTTTGTACCTGGATCTGTTGATCCTTCAACTGACTTTTGGACATTGTGTCCCAATTCGTTACCTTTTTCGCCAAATCTACCCAATGTGTCCCTACCGCTTTAGTAATTGAAATATATGGGCTATAACCTGAGTGATATAAAAGACTCATTTCCTTAGTCAAAGTACAGGTCACTACTGTATTACCTTGCGTATCCCAAAACATATCATTCAAAATTATCCTTGCACGTTTGTGCTTAAAGAATTCTTTTTCAAATTCTTTATCCGGACCAGGGGCCTTTCTGTAGAACATTGTACAATGTAAGTGCGCCGCAACCTGCGGTGACCCGCTCCTAGATTTGCTTAAAGCTAGGTTGATCAAATCTGTATCAACCCTCCCCGGCCCGTTTGAAATCAAGTCCTGGCTATACCAGTAAAACAAGTCTTGTACTCCCTGTACCACCAAGCCATCCACTAACCTTTTCGCCTCAATGCTTTTAGATGTGGGAATTGCCGCTCTTCCAAACAAATGCATCAAATCTCTTCCCAGCAAATTAACTGGACAAACTTTCGATATAATTACCCTACACCTAACAGTTTGGTTTGTTTGCTGATCTGTGAACAATAGAGGATGAGACAGTGGTTCCTTACAGATTTTCCCGTTTGCTGCTTTCACAAGGACAAACTCGTCTGTCTCGCAGTTTGGGGGCAGAACTGCTGGACCCAAAGGTATACGCGATTCACCTGAATCACATAAAAACTCCACTTTTTGTCCCAAAACCAAAAACTGTATCATGGGTTTTTGATCTAGATGCATAGCAATACCCAAATTTGCCAGGTTTATGACTTCACAGTCACAATCCCGCCCTTCCTTCTGAGTGTTCTGACATTCATCGCAGAGAGTGTCTGCCTCATCATCATCACAATCATTCTCACTTTCTTCTCCTCTACAATAATCACAATTTGGTGCCTTCCTTTACTATCATAGAGTCATGCGGAGCCCTTGTTCGTAAGCTGTGGGGGATGTTGCCACTCTTCACAGTTGGCAGCGAAGTGCCCACGTCTACCACACTTAAAACATTCTCCACGTTTTAACCTCCCCTCATATTCCTCTGAATGTCCACCCGGTATATTTAACGTGTCCCATTTCAGGCCCCCACGTTTTTTTACACCACCATGGCGCCCTTTCCCCCTTTGGTCCTTTACCAAGAATATACCACCATCATCCCCTACTGCTAACACTTGTACTTTCTTTTTCTTTTTTAAATTGAAATGTCACTCAGCATGCCATGCATATTCAAACAAAGGTTGCAGTCTACATGTTCTATGATCTACCATATGCTTAGTTATAAAACTACTTATCGGAGCCCTACAACCCTTAAGAAAAGCATTTTTCAATTGCTGTTCATACGGACTATCATTGGTCTGATCCTGCAGAATCATCATTCCACAATGGTTATTGAGCACTTCTGTCAATCTTACAATATAGTGATCTACAGATTCATCATCATTTTGGATGCACTGATTTATTACTGTCCAATCTGCTCTTGGAAGCCACTTATCAGAAATTCTCTTTAACAGATCAGTGACTTGCGTGTCTAACACCCCAGAATTATGCTTTAATGTAGTGCCGTCATCTGCCTTACATGTCCAAGTACCACAAACTAAGTGCCAAACTGGACCCATGATTTGTCGCACTACTTGTTCTACTTATAAACCATTCAGATGATAACTTAAACGTATACCAACTATGTCCTCAGAAAACTTTTGAAAATTAACCTTGGGATGAGGAATACCATCTGTAGCTCATTTTATATCCTCTCTAGCCCAGGGACGATAAACTAAAATAGTTGGCTCTTGTCCAACATCTCCTGCTTGTGGGTTTGCAACTTTTATTAAGGGAAGAGCTTCTGAGTAGTCAGAAAGTTTAATGGCCCAACGTCCTTGCCCTGCTCATCCTGACCTTAACTGCATAGGTTGGTCTACCTGCTGCAAAGCAACCTTGGGTACAACGGGAATTTGCGGGTAAATCGGAGGGGTCACAATGCTTCCTTGAGCAGTCAATAACCCACCCTGCTGTACAGACCCCACATCTTCAGACTGATACTGAAGAGGTTCCGCCGGTACGGCAGCAGCAATTTCCCCATACGGTGGGGCAGTTGCCTGCCTTTGTACAGCACAAACTGTATGCTCATCCTCTTTATCTAAAAATAAAGCTACTTTTCCACTTGGCACCAGTGATCCCTTTTGATTTATTTTTTTCTTTTTCCTGGCACTGTTTTTCTTTTATAGCTCGTTTATTTGTCTCTTCTAACCATTTTTGTGCTTGGGGAAATCCCAATTGTCTTTGTTTTTTAGTTCTAGTTCCCGCATCTCTTTTCAAATCTCTAACCAATTTTGCACAGGAATTCTTATTCAGGGTACCATCAAAATCATATTTCAACTTCCACTTTTTCAAAAATTTAACATTATTTTTGTTTAAAGCTTTCATATACTTAGCATCAACATTTAAACAGACATCACTCTCACACTTGCAGCAACTTGAACCCATGTTTCCCCTAGATTTCTTATTTTAGGACTGTATCAAAGTTATTTTACAGGGCTTATTATAAAATGGGGCTATCTTAACGGGTGATCCTAGCAAAAGAATCTTAACAAGTAATCCTACCCACCCTTAACTAAAAATAAAACCCTTGTCGACAAGGTTAAATTAAATTAAAAGAAAATTTATTTTTCATCCTACCTGAACCAGATGAGACTCCATTTCCCCTTTTGGTTCAGAAATCGTCCCTCAGATAGGAATCAGAGAGCGGCCAGCCTCCTTTCAACGACAAATCAGTCGGACGGTTTTCAGTCGAGGGAATTTTAAGATGAGAAACCCTCACCTGCACAGGTTTTTCGGTCTCTCTGTCGGTCTGATCCGTATCTTCGTAGAGGTTTCCGGCTCAAAGGACCAAAATGTCAGAAGAAAAATTCAAACAAGTCGCATCTGCCTCAGGTGATGAAAAATTTCTTTATTAGCAGCTAACCAGATTACACAGCATGTTGGCCAAGATGATCTCCTCTGGTCAACTTGTTTACTGACATCAACTTTTATACTGCAAGCAAAACAACTTTTTGTTACATTTCTGACTGTTGACAGTTGGCTATGAAAAACATATAGGATAAACATGTTTATCACAAATCACCTCAAACCAACAGTTAGTACAGAATGTTCAAGAAGTACAGAATGTTCAGTTCAACAATGGTAGCTCAAATTATCCAGGACACACAGCCTGCTTCAGTAAATTAACTCTTACTTGGCCGTGCGTCCTTATCCCAGGCTTCACTGAGCTATAACCAAATCTGTTTATTCTAAAATGCAGAAAACAGTTATTATTCAGGTTCATAAGCAATGCTGAATTTTGTTCACAGATGAGGCCCATCTTTGATAGGCATATCCCAACAAATAACATGTTCACTATGCAAGAAGAGGAAAAAGACAAATAGTATGTTTTAAAACTTTTTCTCTTAACAATTATCTTTTGTTTAGTCTCTTTCCACATATCCTGAGCTACCATAACAGAATGCTTTTTAAACAATACTCTTCAGTACTTAATATTATCATGTCCCCATAAATATGAGTGTAGTCGAACCAATTTTGTGTGGGTACATAGTTTACAGCTACTGCCTTTATTTTATCTTAATTAATTTCATATCCAGAAAAATGTGAAACTGTCTCAAAATGTTCCGTAACACTGAAAAAGTGTCTTTTTCTGGTTTTATCAGGTACAAAATTATATCATCTGAAGATAAAGACAACTTTTTTTGGATTTCCATACTAATTATATCCTTGAATTTCAGAGTCCCTTATTTTCATTGCCAATGGTACGAAATATAAAGTAAATAACAATGGGGAAAGAGGACACCCCTGCCTGGTTCCTTTGCTCATATAAAATGTACCTGAGAGGTATTTCCCCCAACAATAATTTTCGCCACCTATCCCATATATATATATATATATATATATATATATATATATATATTGAACACAAGTTGAACACAAGCGCTAAGTATTTTGAAGTCCGGTTCTTCTTTTTATGACTTTGCTGATTCTTGTTTGTATTTTGTTACTCTGTATGCACCTCTTCTTTTCCTGTGAGATTCCCTCTATTCTGCAATACTTACCTTTGCAAATTCTGCTAAATAATTCTTGTTTGTTCATAACCGTATCTTTTTCTTTTTTTACCCTATTTTTAAACTCTGATTTCATTTTATTCCACTCCCTACCTATACTTTCTGAGGAAATGTTTATCTTCCCTAATAACTTCTAAATAATTTCCACTATCCATTCCTTAAAATTCCTTTCTGTTTAACAGATAGGTGGGAAAGCTCCAGTGTTGTATTTTTATTTCATTACCCTGCATTTTTATTTTCATTTTTATAAACTGCATGATCTGAAATAGTTTTGGATGTGTATCAAAACTTTCAATTTAATGCACATGTTCCTGTGAGATATAATTTCTGTCTATCTTACCCCAGTTTTGTACCTTGGGGAGCAATATGCAAAATTCTCTCCAAGCTCTTACTACTGAATTCACATATTCCTTACCAAATATTTTCATATATCTCTTCAAAAATCTGCCCTTGTTTGTTATATTTTTCCTTATAGGCCACATAGATATATCCTCACTGTTGCAAATCAAATTCCAGTCCCCTCCTATAAGTAATAATCCCTGTTGAAAGCTGATTATTTCTCTCAGACTTTTCTTAAGTGCCATTGTAATGGTTTTAGGTAGAATACAAATACATGCCAGCATAATCGTCCTCCCTACCATAAATCTATGATTATCATCTGTTTTTTTACTATTCTATCACTGTTGTAGCAATTAATATAAGTACTCCCATCTTCCTTCATCCCAGATATTTTGCTGATTAACCATTCTGAAATTCTTTATCAAACTCACATGCTCAGTTTTTTCCAAATATGCCTCCTGTAGCATGACTATTTGCACTCTGCATTTCTTAATATAGTTTAGTACTCTATTTTTTGTATATACCCGTGAGACCATTTACATTTAAAGATAAGATGAAAAGTTTTGCCATTTTGGTTGTTATTCTCACATGTTATTTATAATAGCTTTTTAAAAAATGTCTAGTTTTAGCTTTTGTGTTACATGCATACACTAATGTTTGGCAGGTTGATCTTTCATACAGTTGTTTCTTGTCACATCCATTTGAACATCTGTCACATCTTGCAAGACTTTTTGTTTTGATGAAAACCTAAAAAATAAAAAACACACATATACACACACATAGAACAACCCATAACCTATTAACTTAATGCAAACATACAAAATTATGTACATATTCAAATAATGAACTTTAATCCTCCTAAAAGGAGCAATTGTCTCAGACTGACAACTATATTCACATGCTTTAATTTACCTATAATTAAGGTTATCCAGTGCTAATATTTATGCTGCAGCCTGTTCTTCTACTTACAGAGTGTTGTCTGTTTTGTATTATCTTTATTCCTCTCTCAGATATAGAAAACAGCTTGAATGCATTCAAAATGCATGATCTTTTAGCCATTGAAAGAAAAAGAGTATTCTGTTTTTACTGCCTTCTTATCAGCTTGTCTCCATAGAAACATGAGAAACAGATACACAGCTGCCTTTAGCTACAAGCTTCTTATGTTGCACTGTGAACATTTATTTGCTAAAGGAAAACTTTTCATTACAGTCAGAGTTCTTTCATTTACTTGCTTCCACTTAAAATTTGTTTTTAGATCAAGTTGAGGGCCTTAATCCTGTCATTCGCCTATGGAAAATCAAGAAAACACTTATCAATTTTATGTATATCATGATCTGTATACGTTTACAACCCATCTCTCACCTCAGCAACCTAAGAGTACAGCTTTTTATCCTAACCATGCTTTTGTCCAGGCTTTCTTCTCTCTTTACACTACACTTCCTACATTTCTTAAACTAAACAAGTAGAGAGAAACAAAAAGGAAAAAAGATACATTTTTGCTTTAGTATCCCTATAACACAAAAAAATAACTGAAAATGCTTACTATATAACATGCAGTATATGTCATGTTTTATAAAAATACTGCTGAGAGCAAAAGTAATTTTATTTACAGTTACCCCTTTCCTTCCTCTTCCCCTCTCTTTAATGTTCTTCCAAACATTAATGACATGAAAGAGGGCATATACTTTGCAGTTCCCTACAAGTTAAAGAAAGTCAAAGAAGTCCAATATTTCCAGTTTTCTTGTTCAGCCATATTCACAAATGTGATTAATAATTTGTAATTCTATACTTAGTCATTCATTTCTGACTTACTGGTTTTCTTCCTGTTGATCTCCATCTCCCAACTCCAGTCTCTGGTTCATTTCCAACATACTTCTCGTTCTTCTAGTCAGCTGCTGTGCTTTTTTCTGCCTCTCAAGCATTTTTCTATAGAACACTAGAGATGTTTTCACTGGCAAAATCTTTCTATGATCTTTATTATCAGAATAATAAGAAGCAGAGTCCTCTTTGGTTGGATATCTCACTTTTTGTTGGACATATTTTTGTATTTCCTCCTTGGCATGTTCTGCATCAAAAGATGACTTTGAACCTCCAGGAAAAATATTCTGAAGACAGCTGAATATAGCATCTTGAATCTCAGACTTGCCTCTCGACATTCCCTGATTATGGAATAAATTTACTCTTATTCTGCCTGGTGTATAGTGAGTAATCATTTTCCACAAATACTCTACTTTTTCCAAATTTTAGTAAGTTGTCTTTCTGCCACAGTTTTGTCAGAATTAACTATTTCTGTTGTTAGGATTGCATCTTTACTATGAGAGGTCATGGCTGCTTTCTCATAGCCAGGTTTAGACCATACACACAATGTGCCCTTAAAAAATTATCACCTGATGTGGAATACCAGTCAAGTTGCTTATTTATGTGTTCATAAAATTAATACAGTCTGTTCCTTCCAGTTTCTCTGGTACAGCAGCAAATCTCAGGTTTTTGCTATATGCTCTTCTGTGTAATTCTACCATTTTTTGAAACATCTTTTCTTGAGCTGTCTCATATTCAGCTAGGCATTTCTTAATTTGACCTCTGATATTTGCAGTTTTATCATTACACCTGAATATCTGTTTAATGCTTCTTTCATTTTTTCCAGACTTTTGTTATATGAGTTCATATACTCATAGAGTCATAGGTTCATAGGATGTTACTAGGCTAACAGCTCTAGAGCCCTTACAAGCTTAGCCACATTTATTCCAAGTTATCCCAATTGTGGTTATGTTAGTGAATTTCACAGAGGCAAGGGTCTATGGTAGTTAATACCAATATCCTATGTCCAGGAGGGACATGGGCACCACCCCAGGAGTGAATTTGCAGTTACCCATCCATTGATATAGGTTGCATTTGAAGATGGTAAGGGAGGGCTCTGTTTCATGTGAATTGGAAGTTTTTCCATCAAGAGAAGTGGCAGTCTGTGGGAGATGTATCTATTTCTCCAGCATAAACTGTTCATGCCAGAGGCTAGGCTAAAATCCCTGGAGTGAGTGACCCTCCTGCAGTTTGATTTACAAATCTGTAACATTTCCATCAGGATGGGTCAGAGACTGCCCTGTAAGCCAGGCACAGAAAATCTCTTAGCAACCTGAAGGAGACAGAATAAAGGGACAGAGCTGTCAGTCTTTCTGCATAATACTTGTTTTGTGTACCCTGTAATTTCTTGGTGAGAAACCTCTGTTGTCTCTCCAATTGTTGTAGGTGACTGGTAATGTAAATGCAAAAGGGGCCATTCTACTAAATTATTAGTCTGATGAGGGCTGAACATAATGGAATTATAACATCCTTAGATCTAGATACGAGGCCTTTACTTATAAGATGTACTACATAGAAGGATTTCCTTACTACTGTGTATACATGGTGGTCAAAATTCAGGTTGCTATCACTCTGAGTACCCAGATCACATACCACTGGATCTACACTTCGGGGGTGCTGTCTATAATGTATTTATCGGGGGTGTCAGCTTTTCCAAAGGGAATAATAATGCATTTTTTGCATTTAGCTTTAACTCATTACATCTGAGTGCCCCTCCAGACATTTCTGCAGTTAACTCCTACTGACACCTCTAGCCATCAAATATTGCTTGTTCATATTTGCATTAATAATTTCAAAACCATGTTACATACAAGGTATCAAAAGATTTCATCTTAAAGCATACATGATAGCAAACACAATTATATTAATATATGACCTCTGTCTAATGCAGCAAAGGAGATATTGGATATTATTTGTATACTGTGTATTTGCATTATAATAATTTTTTTCTCTAAATATCGCAACAATCAGTTAACTCAGACATAACTACATAGCCTCATATGAAAACTCACAACTGTATGAAGAAAATCCTGTTGGCAGTATGTGTCTTTCTTCAGTAGTTACTGAGATATAGATAGATGTTTATACAACATTACAAAATTAATATTCACTGCATTTATTTTGGCTTACAAAATCTGTTTTAAAGCATCAAACTGGATGAATGCACCAACATAAAGATTAATGTATCCTGAATAGTTTGCCATTTCCAGTTTTGTAGTAGCACTTATGGTTCCAGAGATATGAATATTTGTTTGAACTGTAAGATGATAATTTCAATTTTCTAAAGGCTGATTCCACACCCACTGGGAGTTAAAGGTAAACTCTCAAAAGAGTTGTACTGCAAGGAATGAGTTAATTTATGGCTTTGGCACAAATCATTTGTCTGCATTAACCCTGTCTGCAGCATATTAACATCACTGGAGGACTCAATTATTTCTCCCAATTTGCCATTGTCAGTGAAACTGGTCAGCCACAGACCATACAAGTTTGCCTGGACTTCTGAGAAATAAATTCCAAACAATAAACAACCCAGCACAGACCCTGTAGTATGCCACTAGTGACTGGTCTCTTACTAGAGGTGAAGTCACCCACTATGACAGTATGTGTCCTGTCTGTAAGCCAGGTGGCTAACCATCTGGTAATGTAGGGGTTAATTCCCAAATGGAAGAGTTTGTCTATAATACCTGCATGGGGTATTGTGTCAAATGCCTCGGCCAAGTCAAGATAGGCAGTATGCACTATCTTTCCCTCATCCAGGGTCTTGGTGACTTTCTCGAAGAAGTCACCCATGTTTAACAGGCATGATCTCCCTTTAGCAAACGCAAACTGGGTTGGGTCCAGAGTTTGGAGATTACCTATGTCCTTGTTAATAAGGTCCATAATGATTCTTCCATGGTCTTGCAGATGAGGCTATGGGCCTATAATTCCCTAGTGCCAGTTGATGGTCCCACTTTGTGCAGTGGGATTATTGATGTTATCTTCCATTCCGCCAGAACATAGCCAATTCTCAGGATGTGGTTAAAGAGGGATCCACGTGGGTCTGCTAGTTTTAAGTTTTAAGTTGTTTAAAAGGCAACCTGGGATGTTGCCTTGCCACATTGATGCCATGTTTTTGGCCTTTGAAAGTGCAGGGATGACTTGCTGTCTTGAGATAATAGGCTATGGAATGGTGCCAGACACACCTTGGGGGATGAGTGGAGGGGACGGAGGGTGAAATTTGCTCCAAATCTGTCAGCTAGCAGGTTGGCTATTACCTAAAGCTGAGTAAGGATGGTGCCACCCAAAACCAGTTCAGCACATAGCAGGGTATTCCCTTTTAGATTTCTGATGTAGCTAAAGAATGCCTTATGATTATACTTAGCTAGGGAGGCTATTTTTGCTTCATAATTGGTTTTGGAGGACTTGACAAGATCTCTAATTTGTTCATTAAAGCTAGAGAGGGGTTTCGTCCTCTGCTGAGCCAGTTCCCTCTTGTTGTTGGACATTAGTTTCTTTCTCTTGTTGTATAGCCTGTTTATAACCTGGTTTTAATCCAGTCAAGTACCACCAGTTCTATACAACTGTGCTTATACGGAGCATTGGTGTAAACCTCTGCCTAGCAGCTGATGTTGACTGCATTCGAGGGGGCTTTGAAACTTCTTATACAATCACTTATTAGGAGGTAATTTGTCTTTGAAAAATTCTTAGGCATTTTTGAGCTTGATGGGGTATCTGGTCTTACAATTACATTGAACAAGACTGATTTATGGTCTGATCTAACCAGGGAGGACATCACAATGGAGGGGGGGGGCAATGATCTTCAATGTTAATGAGTACTCCTTCAGTGTTTCATTTATTTTAATCAATTCTGACTACATTTAATTTATTTTTTTCTCTAGGTGACTGGGAGTCATGTCTTGCACCAAAGTCGCAAGTTAAACTGCTTTTTTTGCTAAATAACTGCAGGAATCTTCCCAGCCAATGATTTCTCTTCATCTTTTGTGGTTGATTTTCTTTCAGGATCTCTAAATTTCTTCTTTGCTGGCATCCAGGCAGTGCACTTACTAGCCACTAACAGAAATGTATCCTAAAAGACAAATTCACTTGGTCTCTTTTCTGAATTTCTGTTTTTCACACTGGGAGAGCTGAAATTAAACTGTTACTCAGTGTGCAGCCATCTTGGAAGTGCATTAACACACATATTGATACAAAAGTCATTTAGATTGTTTTCCCAGGCCTGGGTCAAGCACAAGCAAAGTAAAATTGATTCTATCATTCTTGCATTATAGGTTATAATTGTGAGGAAGCCATATGCAATATTCTTAAATGTTCATGAGGAACAACAGGCAAGATTTTGGTCTTGATTAAGAAAAAAACCTTACATTGTTTTCAAAATTGCTGTCAGGAGTGGAAGCAAACAATGGAAACCCTTTTACAATGATTCAAAGGAAAAAAAGCCAGCTGCATACTGTCAGGAGTGAAAGTAAAGAACTGAAGCTATTTTCCATAATGCCCAGAAAAAAATATGATCTTAGGGAAGCGAAATGTAGCATTTATGTCTATATGTATATATATATATATATATATATATATATATATATATATATATATATAAATATATATCTATATATATGTATATATATATATGTATATATATATATATATATATATATATATATATATATATATATATATATATATATATATATATATATATATATATATATATATAGATATACATGATATATATATATATATATATATATATGTGTGTGATATAGATATACATGATATATATATATATATATATATATATATATATATATATATATATACAGGTCTAAAGATATATGTCTATATAGCTATATATATATATATATATATATATATATATATAGAGAGAGAGAGAGAGAGAGATAAATATATATATAGAGAGAAAGATAGAAAGAGAAATCTGTGTTGGACACCTAATTGAACTAACATAATGCCGACACCCAGGAAATCAGTGTCAAAACATCAAATGAACAAATATCAACACATTCTGCACACGCTCCAGAGATTACTCCAGAGTGGCTACTAATTATGCACACACACACACACACACACACACACACACACACACACACACACACACACACACACACACACACACACACACACACACACACACACACACACACACACACACACACACACACTCACTAACTATGATGTCACACAATCCCCTGGAAAAGGGAATATTCACCTACATGAGAATTGTCGATCTTGCACACCTGTTGACCTGCAGTGACCAAATAGTGTCGACCAAACAGATGTCAACATTGTGTCAGTTTGATTAGATGTCCAACGAGATATATATATATATATATATATATATATATATATATATATATATATATATATATATATATATGCTGCTTTCAGAAACACTCTCAGGGATTCAGAAAGCTGTTCACTATGATGGCAGTAATACAGTTGTTATTTACATGGGCACAATGTGGCTATGAGCTCATTAACAAGTAGCAGAATGATAATGCAGAGTTTAAACATCTAATTAACACATTCCACCCACTGCCAGAACAGGGCCTGCTTAAGGAAGATATTGGCACAGTGGTGCACAATTGGTGGACTAAGCATGTGTACCCTCCACATCACATTCACATGCACATGCACACAACAGCAGGAAGATGAGAATAGTAGATATCACTTGAAAGGGCCCACTTTACACTTTTAAAATCTGTTTTTTTAATAGATTAAAGGGTGTAAATAGCAGTATAAGACAGTAGGAAAAATGGAAAGCAAAGAGGGGAAAAAAGTGGAAAGAGTGAATAAGATGTGGGAGGAAAATTAATGGTATTTTTTTAGGAGGGGGCTAGGTGCCCACTTCTTGTATTCAAATAAGGCAGGGTGGGAAGGGATGCAAGGGAATGTAAGGGTAGAGTGTGGACAGTGGTTAGTGGGGTAAGTCCACAAATGTATAACACAGACAAGACCAAAAGTGAAGTGCTGACCCACTGAAGGAGGAGAGTGACACAAAAGGGAGGAAGACACTGAGATGGGATATAGCATTGGTATGGTCCCCTGTACTGACCTGCCTATGTCATATCCAATGGGTTCCCTCATCACCAGGTGCTGGCACAGATGGAACTGGCAGTGACAGGCAAGGACATGGCTCTGCTAGTCACATAAGTAGTCTTTCCAGATGGCCAATGTAGGCAATAATGTGCCAGTTGAACAACTCTGTTACCACATTTGCTCATTGCCCATGGGTGGCCAGCCTATCCCCCCCAGGGAGAACCATCACTGGAAACTACAGTGCTCTCAAACTGTTAAGCCTCAC
Organism: Protopterus annectens; assembly: GCF_019279795.1. Classification (NCBI taxonomy): domain Eukaryota; kingdom Metazoa; phylum Chordata; order Ceratodontiformes; family Protopteridae; genus Protopterus; species Protopterus annectens. Next base: position 31,029,055 of record NC_056735.1, on the reverse strand, counting down.
TTGGGGCAGAGGAGAAGGAGGTATCAGCTTCCCCAGGGAAGGTAATGTGAAGGAGGCCCCCTAAGTCATAGGCCCTGATGCACCTGGAGGTATCTGCAGGGACTGGTTATATACGTGGAGCAACAAGTACTGCTGTGGCAGCTGTTGTATAGAAATGCATAATAAAAGGAGCAAAACAACATAAACAAATGAAATGTATTACAAGGAAAGTATTGTGGCAACCATGTAAGGAAGATAAATGCAGATATCAAATTAAACACAATAATATAGTCATATAAAACATTGGAATATGCTACAAGATGCTACCACAGCAAACTTATTAAAAACTCAGATGAATCACATAGGTCAGTTCTGGTAATCTGGGGAAATATACTGATAATTGGTACCTACACTGGGTATAAAAACTGTACACACCCTTGTTAAAATATCAGGGTTTTGTGATATAAAAAGTGAAATAAAAATGAGGCCACAATAAATCATTTCTAAACTTTTCCCACATTTAATGTGACCTATAACCTATACTAATCAGATTAAATAATTAAATATATATTAAATGAACTGCCTATTTGATTGTGCACTCCCTGTACTTTACCTACAGGTTCATAGACAGTTGCTAGCTCTTCACTCCTACCCGTAAATCACTCCCAATGAACTTTTCAGTCTTATCCAGTAATGGTACACTCATATCTCCCAATCCAACAACTAAACGTCTAGGGGTAACCATTGATAACAACCTGAACTTTGAAACCCATATCAACAATACCATAAAAACTGTCAACAGGAAACTAGGCTCCCTCTATAGGACAAAACCCTTTCTCTCCCCACTAGCCAGAAGCACTATTGCCTATTCTCACCTTATCTCCACACTTCTTTATGCTTCTTCCATTTATACTAACTTGTCAAAAAATAACCTTAACAAGCTAGCCAACGCTTACAATAGCATTGCCAGATTTGCGACTGCTTCCTCCTTTAGGACCCATCACTGCCATAATCTGAAACAATTAGGCTGGTTAGAGCTTCTGAATCAGATTCACTTTAAACAACTCACCATTGTGCACAAAACCCTTTTTCGACCTACCAATACCCCAATACTTGCTAGTCTCATTACCCAATATTAGAACCTTTCAACTATACGCTCATTTAATAAACTAGTTGTGTCAACATGTAAATCTAATAACATGGCAGGAGATGCTCTGTTCTCAAATGTAGTTGGAAAGTATTGGAACCAACTCCCCCATGAACTTACATCACTGTCTTCATTTACACTTTTTAAACACAATCTGAAACTCTGTCTTAAAACCCATTGGTTATGTCCCTGTACAAATCCAGACTAATATCATACTATATCCCGAATACCCTCTCTTAAGACCTAATTCCTGCTCTATCTGTGCCTTTTTAGATCAATGCCTATCCTTGGCAAAAACATATCTTATCCTAATAGGTATTTTAAATTATCTCTAGTTAAATTCTTCTGCATATAATTCTAAAGCATCCTACCTAAGGCAGGCAACAAGTATTGTTTAAACTGTGAGCATTCCTGAACTGCTGAAACTTCAAGTATGCATTTGTTTAACAATTACTTTCTAGTTACTAATGAAGTCTTGTAAATAAAGTCTAAAATATCATATCTAATGCTTGTAACATGTTTTTGTATAAACTGTGAAGATTCCTGAACTGTTTAAAATTTGTAGTATTTAACTATATAACAACTAGTACCTGTATGTTATTAGTCTAGTAATCCCTTGGAGCTTATCTCCCCGGGACTCTACTGAAAATGGACATAAATCCAGTTAGACTATCCCAGTCAACAAATGTAAAATAAATAAATAAATAGTTTGATAGCTAGTATGCTAGGATGGCACAGTGGTACGGCAGTAGCATTGCCACCTCACAGCAAGAGGTTCTCTGGTTTGATTCTCGACTGGACTGCCTTCTCTGTGGAGTCTGCATGTCTTCCCTGCATTCGTGTGGGTTTCCTCTGGGTGCTCTGGTTTACTCACGTGTTACAAAGACATGTATCTGGAGTGTTTCTCCCTGGGCTTCCGCTGAAATTTGGCTTTGTTCCAAGTCAGACTTTCCCGGTTAACACATGTTAAATAAAGAAATAGTTTCTTTAATCCATCTTTCCATCATTTCTTGATCAGGTTAGTCTCACAAGGCTATTAGCCTCTTTTCAGGGGAGACCGAATGGAATATTTATACTATTAGGGGAAATTTGGCCAAGGCATTGGGGAAGTTCCCCTACTCTTTTCAACAGGTGCCATGAGATCTTTTCCATACACCTGAGCTACCACCAACTGATGCAGATAGTAGACTTAAGGATTAAAAGTTGTCTGTTAATATGAGGCAAGTGCTACATTGTGTCAGGATGTTCTTATCTATCTACCAAGCTGGATAAGGAGGCATTTGGAAATTACTGGACCTGTATTTGAATAGGTTGTTATGGTTTGAGGACTGGGTTATACAGAAGTCTCCCAAGGCGGCCGCAGGGTTAGGAACTAGAGTTAGATAGTGCTAACATATCGTATTAGTGTTGTTAGGCAAGTGAGCTAGGTGCTCCAAGCTTAATTAAGTGCAATACCTCACTAAGTTACAGGTTACAGTCCTAATGCTGGTTATATAGATAGATGTTACAGTTCAAGCATTTGTGCCTGTACAGGGATCTGTCAAACACCACTGCACAGTGAGCAGTTCCATGCAAACGAACCTAATTTATAGCAACAGAAAAGAAACTGAAATCTAACTTCTGAGCAGTCTGAACAGTAAACGTCTACACTTCCAGCTCTACTGGAGTGCTTTCCAACTCAGAAAAAACAGGCAAACAACTTCCTCCACAAGCTGGATGATCTGATCCTTTTAATGTAAAAACATGGCAAAAAAGGAATCCTCAAGTGTAATGTAACAACAACAAAACAACATTTTCCTTGGCTAGATTACCCTAAAGCAAGGCGATTTAAATGCAAACAGTTTAGAAAGCAACACTTAGACAGGTGATTTTTTACACCAAAATACTTTACATGCAGTAAAACAGTAGCAATCGGTTAAATAATGAAGTCCAAGTGCAGGAAATCATATCCAATAACCTATATTTGTCCGGATGACTCTGGATACAGTGGGAACACTTCCCAATAACAGGCGAGGACACCAAGGTTTGCTGAGCTCTGTGGAATGAGCATAGAGCCATGAAAATACACCTAATTTATAGAAACAACAACAAAAAAGAAATGAAATCTAACTCCTGAGCCCTCTGGCCAATAAATGATTTCACTTTGAGCTCTTCTGGCGTGCTTCCCAAGTCAGAAAGACCAGGCAAAGAACGTCTGCCACAAGATGGATGATCTGGTCTTCTTAATGTAGAAACACAGAAAAAAAGAACCTTCAAGTGCAATGCAACAACAAAACAACTTATTCCCTGTTTACATTCAATGCAAAAAGTTTGGAAAGCAACACTTAGAGAATACAGGTGATTTTTCACCAGAAAAACTTTAAATAATCTTTAAATGCAGTAAAACAGTAATGATCAGTTAAATAATGAAGTCCAAGTGCATGAAATCAAATGCAACTACATATTTTTGCCTGTATGATACTGGCTACAGTGGAAACACTTCTGAATCACGGGCAAGGATGCCAGGCTTTGCTGAACTCTGTGGAAAAGAACACAGAGACATATAAATGCGCCCATTTTATAGTAACAGAAAACAAAATGAAATCTGTCTCCTGAGTCCTCTGGCCAATTAACAAGTACACTTTGAGCTATTCTGGAGTGTATTCCATCTCAGAAAGACCAAGCAAACACCTTCTGCCATAAAATGGATAATCTGGTCCTCTTAATGTAAAAAACACAACAGAAAGGAACCTTCAAGTGCAACGCAACAACAAAATAACTTATTCTCTGGTTAGATTGCCCTACAGCAAGATGATTTGAATGCAAACAGTTTAGAAAACAACATTTAGAGAAGACTGGCACATTTTTCAGCAAAAGCACTTTAAAAGCTCTTTTAATGTGATAAAACAATAATGATTAGTTAAATAATGAAGCACAAGTGCAGGAAATTGAATAAAATAAAACAAAGGTGATTCAGAGCATTCGCAGCAGAGGAGCACAAATACACTTTATATTAAAAAAATGTGGAAGAATCTAGTAAATAAATTGAAAATATGATAGCAGTCTTCAAAATAATATAATCTCCTCTGCTCCTTCTCTCACATGGAGCAAAATAAAAGCACCAATCCCAAGATGATTCCTGAAAAGCAGTTCCCATGCTCTCCAATGATTGGTTATCAAGTCCCAGATATTACAAATTTCAAAAGTAAGCTGCAAAGAAGGGAATACAACTCTGAATATTTCACTGTGCACTAAATGAGTGGGGTGATATGAAACAGGGGCTAACATAGGTTTTAAGAGTCTAAGGGGAGGGCCTTCCCAGTTTGATTTTTCAGTGCTCGGTAGAATGAGTAGATGACATAAAATGGGAATGGTCTTCTAAAACTAAATTTAGGGATTGCCATCTCAAAAGCCACAGAATTTAAAATGCCAAACGGGAAACAAGAAATCAAAGCAGTAACTAAACTGTAAAAAACAGAACAGACACTGTGGAAGACAGGTCTAAATGACTAACAAAATAAGTGCACACAAAGAAAGAAAATGAAATTACTTCCCTTGATTATTTTCTGTTTTTAAAACTCTAGCTTGCAAATGTTGCCCAAGCCTTATTGAAAGACCTAGTTATGAGTTAATATTTATTAGAGAATGGGCAACCTGTACATCAGCATCCTGATTAGATACATGATCTCCAGCAGGGTATTAATGTACAAGTACTGCACAGAGAAAAATGAGTGTACACGTACTGCACAGAGAAAAATGAGTGTACAAGTACTGCACACAGAAAAATGAGTGTACAAGTACTGCACACAGAAAAATGAGTGTACAAGTACTGCACACGGAAAAATGAGTGTACAAGTACTGCACACGGAAAAATGAGTGTACAAGTACTGCACATGGAAAAATGAGTGTACAAGTACTGCACACGGAAAAATGAATGTACAAGTACTGCACACGGAAAAATGAGTGTACAAGTACTGCACACAGAAAAATGAATGTACAAGTACTGCACACGGAAAAATTAATGTACAAGTACTGCACACGGAAAAATGAGTGTACAAGTACTGCGCACGGAAAAATGAATGTGCAAGTACTGCACATGGAAAAATGAGTCTGCCGCTTCATGGCAGCAAATCAAGTTGTTGTGGAGCTCAGACTGAAAAAACTAATGGCCGCCACTATTTTACACTTGCTAAGCTATGCTTTTAATGTTTAGCAAGTTTAAAATAATAAGAAAAAAAATAAAATCAAAAAGTGTGCATGTCTTTGTCTGTGTGTGAGTGTATGGGTTTGAGAGAGAGCAATCAATCAAGCTGTTATATTTCACTCACTAAGTAGCACTTTTGCTGTTTAGCGAGTGTAAAATAAATAAAACCAAAAAAGTATGTGTATGTGTGTTTCTGTTTCTGTCTGCATGTGTGAGTGAATGGGTGCATGAAGGCATAACAGACTATGTGTGTGTGTGTGTGTTGTGTGTGTGTGTGTGTGTGTGTGTGTGTGTGTGTGTGTGTGTGTGTGTGTGTGTGTGAGAGTGATCCCTGGCAGCAACAGCATCAGTTAAGAATTTTGTGTACCTCTTGATGATACCAACCTCTCAGCACAAGAAATCTGGACAGAGCCACAAATAATGATGGCCAAATGACCAAAAATAATGACAGATTTTAAATATTGCTCTTATAAACTTAGAAAGTTGCTAGAACAGCAGGGTTTCCATTAGCATGTATTATCTAGGTTTTATGAAGTCTGAAACTCAAATGTATGTCATTATTTAATGACTTTAATCCGCAGTAATTTGCCAGAAAACAACACAATTTATAAGGATGGGACCAAACATACGAGCCAAAGATCTGAACTTTCTGCAGAAATCTGGACAGTTGAAAGGTATGGTCTGTTGACTCTTACCTTAAAATATCTGGATAAACCTAAAATAAACAGGGGACAAAGGCTCAGAATAGGAACATATTTTATTTGTTTATTAGGATTTGTGTTAGCATACATTTTGAAGCAGAGGTGTATGTGAGAGACTGAGTGAGAGCAACAATAAAGATGTCTGCATACCTCTGCACCTTTCAGCTGAAGACATCTAGATAAAGTATAAAATAAAGAGAGAACAAAGGCTCAAAATGGGAACAGATTTTAATTACTGCTCTTATAATATTACAAGCTTACTTAATTAAAAGGATTTGTGTTAGTATGAATTTTCCAAAGAAAATAATAGTCTGAAACTCAAATGCATGCCGTTATTTAATAACTTCAATCTCCAATGTTTGGCAACAAACCAAATGTTTTAGGAGTAAGGGACCAAAAAATAAAATAAATGCGTGGACATTTTTAAGTGTTATATTTTGGATGTAAAATGTTTTCTCCAACACCATTAACATATATTGCAGGAAGTTTGAAACTTAGGCAGAAGAACCATTTTACATCAATATATATATATATATATATATATATATATATATATGGGTCTAGGTTAGAAGATCGACAGCCGATATATCAACCTAACGATTAGAAGCGCCAGATGAGATGATTTCGGAAGAGCGACGCTACTGAGGATGAACATGCAAGGTAAGTGTGGATAGTGTGGGTTAAGTGAGTTAGGGTTAGGGTAAGTGTGTGGTAGTGGTATTTTGGTAGTGGTATTTTATGTGTTTTGTTAGTTGATTGTTGTTATTGTGTACTTGTTTGTCGGGCATGTGAGGTGTCGTGTTTATGGTTTGTCGGTAGTGTGGTGTCGAAGTTTCTGTTGTCGGTGAAAGTAGCTGTCGATCTTATGACCTAGAACCATATATATATATATATATATATATATATATATATATATATATATATAGGGTTTCTATTACGTTGTCGAACTTCAACAAGTTCGAACACGATATGGTCAAAATCATATAGTCGAACTTGCTGAAGTTCGAACTCAGAAAAAAAATAATAAAAGATGCAAAAGTAAACTAACTGTGCCCCCCACACCCCTCGCTCTTTAAATATACGAACTCCGAGACGGCACTATAGTGCAGAAAGGGATATTTCCCTTTACTGCACTGTAGTGTGATCTTGGAGTTGGTATATTTAGAGAGGGGGGTGTGGGAGTGCAGGGGGTTTGCCCCCCTTCTTGCAACAGTTAGTTTATTGTTGCATCTTTTTTTTTTTTTTTTGCCGTGTTCGAAGTTTTGAAACTTCAATCACGTAATAGGAACCTATATATATATATATATATATATATATATATATATATATATATATATATATATATATATATATATATATATATATATATATACACACACACAAAAATAATATGGTGCTTAAAAAATAAGTAAGTAAAACACAACAATTTTACTGAGAGCCCATTGTCTAAGTGCAATAATGTCCGACAGGGTGTGTGTTAATATGTAATTAATGCCCATCCAGGGGTGTAGAGTCCTTACAGCTGCAGCATTGTACATGTCATAACAACCCTGGATGGGTGTTAATTACATATAACACACGCCCTGTTGGGCATTATTGCATGCTTATACTATATTATACTATAGAAAAAAAATTAAATTAGAAACATTCATAGTCCCACCTTACTTGAAAATATTTTAAAATAAACTACACCTTCTATAAGCCAAGCCTATACACTACACTGTGCTATTCAGGGAACCACATTAACTAACTTTGAAAAACAGCGCGTGATTCTTTTTTTTTTTTTTTTTTTGTCGAGAGGAGTGTTGTTTTGAAAAGCTTAATTTGTGAATATCCATGCAGTTGTAGTTTACTGCAATGCAGTTTGTCTTCCTTGTTCTTTTTTCTTTTGTGGTTGGGTATGTTTTGGTTTTTTAAAACCTTAATTAGTGAATATTTATGCAATTGTAGCGGTAGTAAGGCTTTACCTTCCTCTTCAAGGCTAATGCGTCATTCTCATCATTTTCCCTTCATGCACCCTACGTTGAAAACTGGCTTCATGAAATAAAGTAATTTTATAAAGAGCTTAAAGTTTCAAAACATACGTGCCTAATATAAAACTCTTAAGACAAATGTTAGGAACAGAAGCTTTGACAATAACAGAATAGTGCTTTGTATCTGTGATTATAAAACAAAACATTAATAGTAGCACTGAAGGTCAACATGTATTAACTCTTATTACACATGAGACTACTGTATTGTGTTATTTATTATTGAACCAGGAAACATACAGAATATATGCAACCTTGTTTTTCATTTTCCAAGACGTCATGGGATTAAAACTGAATATATCATAAAATGGTAAAATGGAATAGGATAGGAAGTGGCCTTGTGTTACCTTTTTCCTGCCTGTTCTGGTATGACACGATTGCTAAAATGTGTTTAGGTTAAAGAAAAGTGTTCAAGGATTTCGCTCATCCACTGCAATAGGAATTGTACTTTAAAAGGCATTACATGATTGCACGTTCTTGCTACAGCTTGCAAGGCTAAGCACACTGGATGACTTAGTATGTCCTGCCACCATAAAGCACAACTCAGTTATTTGTTTACACCAGGTATTCTCAGCAGTAGGTATTACAGCCATTGAAACTCAACTCTTAATTAATTCTGTGTTGTGAATACAATGTATGGTTTAAAAGTCATATATAGTTTTTTTTTAATTTTCACCAATGACACATACACACAATGTAAATAAAATCTCTATGCAATATTTAACAATAGTCAAAAATACTAGATGGTAGGCCAAAAATAAAAGTCGAAAGAAACACTATTTCTTTCTAGGGCAGTGTGTAACAGATGGTATGATTAATAAATGCATAAAACCCCAATTTGAAAAATAGTAAAAGCGTTTTCTACTTTTGTGTCTTATTTACTGTCTACAGTATTTGTTTATCAAATAAGCAAGCAATAATGCCCTCCAGGGTGTGTGTTAATATGTAATTAATACCTGCCCTGGGGTGTTATGATGAGTCAACACCCCGGGGCAGGCATTAATTATACATTAACACACACCCTGGAGGGCATTATTGCACTTAGGGACTGGGATCTCTGTAAAATTGTTGTGTTTTACTTACTTATTTACTTTTTTAAGTACTATATTATTTTTATATATTTATGGTATAAAATAGTTCCTCCGCTTAATGTTTTCAACTTGCTGTAGTATATGTTCATGGTATTGGAGGAAGCATTTTACATCCAAAATATAACACTTAAAAATATCCAAGCATTCACGTTATTTTTTTTGTCCCTTTCTCCTAAAATATTTGGATTGTTGCCAATCATCGGAGATTAAAGTTACTAAATAATGGCATACATTTGAGTTTCAGACTATTATTTTGTTCAGAAAATTCATACTAGCACAAAATATTTTAATTAAGCAAGTTTGTAATTTTTATAAGAGCAGTAATTAAAATCTGTTCCTATTTTTGGGCCTTTGTTCCCTCTTTATTTTAGGCTTTATCTAGATTTCTTCACCTGAGAGGTCCAGAGTTATGCAAACCTCTTTACTGTCCCTCTCACTCACTCTTTCACGGACACCTTTGTTTCAGAAAATGTATGCTAATACAAATCCTAATAATCAAGTAAAATCTGTTCCTATTTTGAGCCTTTATCCCCTGTTTATTTTAGGTTTATCCGGATATCTTGAGCTAAATGTCAACAGAGCATACCTTTCGACTGCCCAGATTTTTGCAGAATGTCCAGATTTTTAGCTTGTATGATTGGTCCCATCATCTTAAAATGTGTAGTTTTCTGGCCAATCACTGTGGATTGAAGTCATTAAATAATGACAGTCATTTGGGTTTCAGACTTCATATCCTTCAGATAATGCATGCTAATTGAAATCCTGCTGTTCTAGCAACTTTCTAAGTTTATAAGAGCAATATTTAAAATCTGCCCTGAATTTTGGTAATTTTACCTTGTTATTTATGGCTCTGTCCAGATTTTTTGTGCCAATAGTTTGAGAGGTATGGTCAAGAGGTAAGCAGAATAATGCTGTTGTTGCCAGGGATCGTACACACACACACACACACACACACACACACACACACACACACACACACACACACACACACACACACACACTTTAATCCAGAGGGACTGAATGTGTTTGGGATGTGGGAGTGGAATAATAATTTTTTTGATTACCCTTTCCCCAAGAGTTTTAGTGACTGAATGAATCAGTTCAGTCATGCAGAAGTTTCTGGTGTTGTTATATCTTTCAACTTCCTAACACAAGAAATCTGAACAATGCCTTAAATAATGGTGGGACAAATACTCAGAAATAGGACAGATTTAAAATATTGTTCTTATAAACTTAGAATGTCATAGAATAACAGGTTTTGTGTTAGATTGCACTTTCTGAAGGATATGAAGTCTGAAACTCTAATGTGTTTCATCATTTAGTGACTTTGATTCTCTGTAGTGGGCCAGTAAAACACAGATTTTAAGAGGAGTATACCAAAAATATGATGTAAAAATCTGGATATTCTTCTGAAATTTGGACAGTTGAGAGGTATGGGCGTCATACTTATGAATACAGTAGTCTTTGTTGGCCAATAACTTTACATTCATTGCCCCACCATCATTATTGGAATGGGGCATCTATGCAGTTTTATGCATTTGCATTGAAAAGATAGGAAACCATTGGAAAAGTCTGGAAACAACAGTTAAAGAAGCTACCTTACTACACAGGGCAGCTTTGTATAAATAAGAAAGAAAAATGTTCCAAAAGTTATTAAGAACTTTAATTGCCAGAAAACATAAATAAATATGAAGGTAGTTGTGATAAGTATTGCCCATATAACAATAAAATATCATGCTAACCAACCTGAGTACACAAGTCAGAATTTGAAATTTGGCACGTTGTCGGCTAGAATACATCAACCTTATCTTATGTCATTTCCATAGCTACGTGGGGACATTTTCAAATGTGTCTGTAGCCTTACAGCTTTCTTCTTTGGTAATATTTTACATCAGATTTCCAGAATTCATGGTGACCCTAAACTATGAACAAGATCTTGGTAAAAATGTAATCTTTTATTTAGTAATGGAGTTGAAAAGCAGTAATGCACTACATTGCAGGGCTCTTGAAAGCATTTCAGATGGATTTGTTTAATAGTACACATTGTAAAAAAAAGTCTGAGAATGGCTGCTAAAAAACAAATGTTGAAGCTCTGGATCAAAATACATCTTACTGCCAAGAAGATCAAATTGCATTTGTAGACTTTAAGGTGTATATAAAATAATTTTGTTAGAATATTTTAAATCAGATATTCAGCATTTAATTTCTACCACTGCACCAAATAAATTTCAACTCTCCATACATGGAAGCAAAATCATCTTTTAACAGCAGCTGATATAATATTTAAAAATGTGTGCAATGGTGTCCCAAAAAGGTATGTTAACTGTTTTGAGCTAAAATAGCTTAAATTCAGAAACTGGCTGAGCTATGACTGTAAGCTGAAATGGCTTACTATCACATAGTTGATCGCACTTCGTGCAATCGACATATATGTGAAACTTATTTAGCAGAACTGTAAATAGGATTGCCACAATGTTGTACATTACAATAGTGAGCATAAGGTTCGACATTGTGGTGCAGATCACACAATAGTGGAGATCGGGAAATGTACCCTTTCCCTCACTGTAGTGCGATCTCAGAGTTTGTATATATATATATATATATATATATATATATATATATATATATATATGTATATATATATATATATATATATATATATATGTATATATATATATATATATATATATATATATATATATATATATATAAGTAGGGGGGGTGAGGGTGCAGCCCCCCACATGGGGATGTAGGGGGGCTTGCCCCCTGCAAAAAGTGTTTTTTAATGTTGACCGGAAGTGAGCATTTCAGTAAAGTCGACATTTTCGACATTTCGACTTTACTGAAATGCTTACTTCGACATATGTTGTGTTCTGTGTTCTGATTTCTGAACATGTTAGTCAGACATCTTAACACTCAAACACAATGAATTCGACTATGTGATAGTAAACCAGCTGAAATATATAGTCAGCAGCTTTGGAACATATAAAGAAACATAATTAATAGGACTAGGTGGCACCATAGAGCATAACGACAGGCAGGAGTGCTGAGAGGGTCTATATTATGAACAAATGCTTAAAATGTCGAGTACGACATAATCGACAGCTTTTAAGTGAAAGTTCATCTAAGCAAAACTCCATAATGTCGAAACAAAGAGTTTTGAAAACTTATAGTTGGCCAGCCAGCCATCAAGAAGCCAACGGCTGATGGCTAAAATGTACTTTACACCATTAACCCCCCCCCAAAAAAAAAAACAAATCAACAAACAAAATAAAGTGGGGGACTTTGCCCCCCACACCCCCCAACATGGGGGGCTGTGCCCCCTACTTAAATATACCAACTCCGAGATTGCACCACAGTGCAGGACTGTAAGAACAGCTAGACAAGGTGAAGGTTCTGACTTCAGCCATTGGCTTCCTGACGGCTAGCCAACTATAACTTTTTGAAATTCCTTGTTTCAACATACTTAGGTTTCACTTAGATGAACATTTGCTTAAAAGCTGTTTAGCATGTCAAAACTCAACATTTTAAGCGCTCGTTCATCTAATAGGGAACCACGCTGAGAGTTGGTTTAGTGGTTTGTATTAGGGCTTGGTAATTTTGAAGTGAGTGGTTTGGTTCCTAATAGGTACAAATTATTAATTTATTTACTTTTTGTTTTAATGTTATACACACTCAGAGGCATTCAAAATTATGATAACCACTGAAAACTATGGAGTTACTCCCTGTCTTCATGTAATCTGCTTTTTTATACTCTTTCTTTGTGTCTTTATTTAGATATTTATTATTTATGGTGTGGAAGGAGGTAGGTGTGGGAGGTAAGCATCATCGTTAGACCATTATTTAGGTATTTACTTGAATATGGTTTGATGCTTGTGAGGGTTGCTCACCTATTTGTTGATGTTCTGATGCTGCAGACTCTTTGCCAATTTGGCTTAGAGGATATTCGACATCTTTGGAATAATGTTATATCATTTGTGGTATCTGGACCCAACTGAAAGGTTACATAACTGGGTCACTTACAAAATAGCTGACAATGTAATGCAACATGTAAATAAAATTACAGTGAGTGTTACAATGTCATTTAAATGTTATTATAATGGATATTACCAGACAACAGATAACAGCATTACAATATTTATAAAAAAATAATAAAAAACAGTGTTGAAGAACAAACATTATAGAAATCAAGATGAAAAATTTCCATCTGATTGTTCATTTGCAAGGAGACTTGCCATGAAAATGGTTTTCCGCTGCCCTGATAACATATACAGTTTTAGACAGCTTTAAGACATCTCCACACGTGGAAGGCTTTTTAAAAGCAGATATGATAAACATGGATAGTATTTTTCATGTGAAAAAACAGTCACCCGGATTCACTATACTTCTGTGCAGGACTAGCATAGTCCTGCACAGATGTGGATGTTTAGGAGCAGGACAGCAGGGCGCCAGGCATATTAATGAAGGCGCGCTGCCTGAGCTCCTAAATAGACATGGAGCATATACAAGTGCAGGGGGCATGTCTGAGAACAGAGCTCTCAGAATATACATGCCCCTGCAATGAAGAACAGCAGTTTAGGAATAAGAATGAGCGAGAATGCTCATAGGTGTTCGCATACCCCCAGCAACATCCCCCCAAGTTTATAAGAGCAACAGTTAATATATAAAATATAAACAAGTTTTTTTTTAATCAAACAGATAACATTTAACGATAGGTGCATGGGTTTGCCCATCGCTTAGCTATGTTTATTGCAGCTTAAATGGCACAAGAGGATAAAAATCAAGATATATGCAAATGTAGCAGTACTGCAATAGTGTAGTGGGCAGAGCATTCACCTTATGAGTAGTCACTCCTGGTTCCAGTCTCACTCCAGTACATTCTATTTTCTATGGCAAATCACTTTATGACCAATATTTTTTGTTGCATAACCTACTAAATAACATATATTTGTGAACTGGAGGACCGCATTAAAAGCAGTTGTGAGCTGTCATTGTCATAATGTTGTAAAATCCACAGATAATCACAAGTGCCCCATACAGTATATGTACACATGAATCAGGGATACAAATCAAAGGTACAATGTGTAATGAATAATAAATCCATAGAGTTTCCAAATCCATCACCTTCCCAATAACCATTTTACATTACTGTCTACATTAGTCCGGGGGTAAACAGGAGTAAGCACTATTAAGCAAGAGTAAGCATATTTAAGCAGTAGTAAGTGGGTTTAAGCCCATTTGCATGGGGATAAGCAATGCACACACAGGTTAAGCAATATTGAAGCTAACTCTCTGTAAGCATATTTAACCGGAGGTTAGCATTGCTTACCATCACGCAAACCTGTGCAAACCTGCTTACAATTGCTTAAAAGTGCCTTAATCACTCTGTATGCAACAACCGCTGTTCTGGACAGAAACAAAATAAACAGCCTTTGCAGGTCTTGAACCCAAGACCCTGTACACTACAGTCACAGTAATTAACCACTAAGCCATTACAGCAGTACATAAGCTTGAGGTATTACCAAACAGATCCTCATTATAGGAAAATTAAACTGAACATGTGAAAGGAATCTATATGCAGTTTTATTTTGTATAACTTACTACATAACATAAATATGTGAACTGGTGTACTGCATTAAGCCCAGATGTGAGGTGTCATTGTAATAAAGTGCTGAAATCCCCTAATAAACACAAGGACCCCATACAGTTTATGTACACATGCATCATGGATACCAAACACATATTTAACATGTAATGAATAATAAATCAATGCCAAAAAGCAAATGGTATGCAAATTAAACATTAAGCTACTCTAAGCATTGCACCACCCAGCTTACTAGGTGTAAGCAATGTGTAGGCCAGCTGAATCAGTTTGCCCATTGGTATACCCCTTTCAGCAATGCCAACCTCAGGTAAGCAGGTTTGCCCATAGCTTAGCATTTTCAAAACCATCTAATCACAGCAAAGTGTGGGAAATCAGCCCTATTTAAACCAAACAGGTGGGAATACATCTCATAATTGGTTGCAGCTTCCTCCTGTAGGCACTATTACTGGTATGGAAGAGGGTGTGTGCTTTTGGGCACAGTGCTGGGGCATCCAGGAGTCCAGAGTCATGGCAGGACTACTTGTGAAACACCATGACCTGGGACTGCTGCAGGTCCAGTACCAGGGTTCCCAATACAAAGCAGAAGCCTGGGACTATCTCACGCTTGACCTCAGCAGTGCCACTGGCTTACTCCTGAACTGGTGAGCAGGTCAGGCATCACTATGCTGACCTGAAGCAGAGAAAGGGGAATCTCTTGGATCAGTGGATCCAAGAGGCTAGGAGGACAGGGAATGTCCCAGCCATGTGTATGTATCAGTCCACTATCTGTTTAATAATTGCCAGCTCATGTATATTATGGATAGGTATGGATAGGTATGGCTAAATAGTCCTCTTATGTCTTTCACAGTGGCAGATGAGTGGGCTGTGAACCAGGAAGCCCATGCCTGTAGATTGCAGCAGTTGTGACACGAGGCAGGTTAGTAATACTCTTGCATGTACTGTCATAGGAAATAAATCTAAAAGTAGTAGTAAGTTAATTGCCTGTATAAAACCTGTATTACTTAAAGCATGTACTGCATACACCAGAGAATATGGCAGGAAGAGTCTCATATAGGTTGTATTTAAATAAAAGCATAATAGCCTGACAATAAAGGTCTAACTGCTGGACTGCTTGTGTTTACTCTGGTATCATATGGTAATGTACAGTTGCAATCTCTTAATAGTACTGTTGTATTAAGAAAGCAGCTAGTGGGGGACTGCAGTTCATGCAGAGACCATCAGCTGATCATCAGCATCACTTATAAAACACAAGCTGCTGCCTAAGCAAAGCAGGTGTAGGTCTCCACGTCCACCAGAGAGGGAGTGAGAGAGACAGACAGACAAAGTAAGACAGGGAGGGGGTGAGAGAGTAAAACCTAAGCATGTTTGTGTCACACACTTACCAGTACAGGCTTTCAAACCCCTGCCTGAGTATGGTATTGCTATCACATGTCTATCCAGTTATTGTATGTGCCATAGAGCATACATGTGGGGGAGTTGTCCAAGGGTATATTTGATGGTGAGTGACATCTGCAATAGTGATATAGGAGGGATAAGGTAGGTGTAGTACATGTGCCTGTCCACATGAACATGTATCAACATTGACACAGCCACACTATCTCAGGGACTCATACACATTAACACAGTTGGCAACTCAGGGTTAGACTTCCTAACTAGCTAGTTTGCCACAATACAGTAATACGCAGGTATCACGTGCACCACAGGGGTTATCAGGATGATATATGGGCAAAGGATATGTGAAGGTGTCTGACATCAGAAGGCATGCTTCAGTAGACCAATGGGAGGTGTAGTGAGTGTGAATGGGGTCGAAATCATTATACTCCACACACAGAGACACAGGTTGCCAGTACTGACATGCATGGGTGCATTGCTTCACAGGTGTGTAGTGGTTGACTGTGCCAGAAGGCTGTACAAGGCTAGGTAAAGGGTATACCTTGGCATCAGGCCACATGAAAATGGTCTGCAGTGTGGCTCAGGGGTGTAGTGTCTGGATTGGCCCACACAGGTGGGTATTGTATTCACCATCCACTCATCTGGGTTACTATTGTGGGTGGCCAATGCTGTGCAATGCTTGCCATGTATGTGTTCTATATCCCATAACATGGACGGTGTCTGGGATGTGCACATATCCCACATGCATGTTCTGTGACATGTGGAAGTGTACCTGGGGTGTCTGGGGAATGTTGTGTACACAGATTGTTATCATCAGATGTGCCACTCCTATCCTCATGGCATGGGAACTGGCAATGGACACTAGGTTGACCCTGCACCTACATTGACAGCATGATACAGATATTCCCTGGTGTCAATGGCATCTGTCCATACAGGGCATGTGTTTAAGGCATGGTATGTCCTTTGTAGGTTACATTTGATGGCATTAGAGTTGTTGCAGGCATCCAGTGGGGAACATAGTGAAGGAGCACTGTATGCAATTATGTGCCTATTGTAGTCTGCTGCAATCACACCATGGTTACTATTTGTGGGCAATATGCAGGGAACTACCCAACAAAGTGGTTGCTGCCTAGCCGAGTGTGTTTGTGTATGAGACATGGGTTAAGAGTGTTCTCTGGGTAATACAAGGGTTGCCTAAATTGTTTGCCAGGCCTTGATGTCACATGTAGGAGTATGGATTGTCAACCCCAGCCTCTCTGCTGTTTGACATCTGTTATCCTTGTAAGGTGGACATTGTGACATAAAATAGGCCCACCATATAAGAAGTTTGCAAAACCCACTCCAGAATGAGTCCAGTTGTTACACACTCACAGCCACCTCCACACAGGATACAAATGACAAACACAGACACACACACACCAAGTCTCACAGTTGTCATGTCTGGGACTGGAATGCCTATATAACTAGTACATCACACTACAGCATTCTGCTGTTACAGCAAGCGCCACAGAGATTACTTGGCTACTTTTTCCCCAGAGTTGTATTTCAATGTGATTGACATCAGCAGGCTTGCCAAAGAAGGGCAATGGAGGTTGTAGTGACTGTGAATGGCCTCAAAAGCATTGCTCCCTACACAGACAAACAAACACACACACAAACACACCAACATCCACACTTGCCATGTCTGGGAATAGAACCCCTACCTAACTAGTATATCACACTACAGCATTACACAGTTATAGGACACACCAATGGAGATTACTAGGCTACTCCTTCCCTAAGGTGTATTTCAAAGTGATGACATCAGCAACCTTGCCAAGGTTGGGCAATGGAAAGTGTAGTTCATAGGTTCATAGGGTCATACGTTGATAATATGCTATCGACCCTAGGGCCTATATATGCCTAGGCATGACAATTCTCTGGCTATGACTTCCCACAATATATTTCCCTGCACCCCTGTCTAGCAGGGCAGCTGACATGATCCCTGGGGTGCATGTCCTATCTCCCATCCAATCGTCCAGGTTCATTTTGAAGAGGGCCAAAGAGGCGCTCTGCTTGTCATGTATGGGCAGTCTATTCCAGAGTCTGGGGAGCCTCTGGGTCAGGAACACATCCCTCCTGCATATATTGTTCATTGTGATGTCAGGATTTGGATCCCTGGAGAATGTGCCTGTGAGGGTGTGGAATTCTTTAAGTGTAGCATATCCAACAGCTGTGGATTTGACATGGTATGGTATGTTAAGCAGAGATCACCTCTGAGAACACAATATGTGACAGAATATAGCTGGATGATTTTCAGATGGTCAGCATAGGGCATTTGGTTTAGGCCTGTGGTCATTTCGTGAGGTATGTCTGCAGCCTCTCTACTTGTTGCAGATGTCTTGTGAGGTAGATACGTAACAGGCCATTGTAGTCTGTGCTGGGTTTACTGAGAGATGCCTACAGTGGGACAATGGGCACCCTTTCCTGGATGTAAAAGCCCTTAGTGGGAGGTGTGCCACATAGGTGGGTTTCCTGACTGTTGTGGTGATGTGATTATCAAAGGTGAGACCATTGTCTACCTGTGTCCCTAAGTCTGTTATCACACTTTAGGTGTTTAGTACACTGCCACCTATGTGGTACTTCACAGGTACATGCCCCTTCCCACTGGGGATAACTATATATTTCTTGGCATTGATCTTGAGGCCATGGCTCAGGCACCAAGCATGTCTTTCTGTAAGGCCCTTCTGTAGAATATCCACGTCATGTGGGGATTCAATATTGGCTGCCAGTGTGCACTCATCTGCGACCTTTGTTTGCTGGTGTCCCTTACTGTTGGACTGTACTTCAGAGCAGTAGATGCTGAACAAGGGTGGTGCCAGGACTGAACCTTAAGGTACTCCATCTGTCAGTTGTCTGGGGCTCAGGTAGGTGTCACCTACATTTATAGTGTGGGTTGTGTCAGTACAGCAGTTGGCAACCCATTGGGTGACATTGGGAGTAATGGCCAGTTTGATACATTTATCTATGATTCCAGACTGGAGGATGGTGTAGAAGGGCTTGATGAGGTCCGGATAGGCTGCGTGAACCACCTCACCCTTTCCATGGCTCTGGAGATGGATTCACAGTTGTCATTCAGGTTGAGGTGACATGATTGGCCCTTCACAAAAAAAATCTGGTTAGGGTCCAGTGTTTTCAGGTTGCCTATGCCTTTATTTTAAGTTCCATGGCCTTGCAGAGCAGGCACATCATACTGCTGGGGCTGTAGTTCCCAGAATCCAAGGAGAATCCCCCCCTTGTGGACTGGGATAACTGTAGCTGTGTGCCACACAGTGGGCATGAAGCCTGAGGTGTGGCTTTGATTTGACATGGCACATAGGTGAGGTGCACGTGCAGTTTGTAGCTCATGTAGTACATAGCCTGGGATGTTGACTGGTCCCATGGCTGCTGTTGTCATAGCTCTGTAGAGTGTGTTCTTTGCCTATGTGGCCATTATTACTGGCATATGGCAATCTATCCATGTTGAGATGGGCTCTGTGGGGGTTGGGAGGGGGTGCATTTGGCACTGAATCCATCTGCCAGGATATTGGCAATATCCCTGGGAGGAGTAGATTTAGTACAATCCTGTTGTAGCTCAGAGCAGTTCTAAGCATTGCCATTTAGATTCCTCACATAGCTATGGAACAGTTTGCAGTTGTCTTTGGCATCTTTGGCTATATTATGTTGGTAACTATCCTCAGTGGATGTTATGAGGGGTCTCTGCCTCTTACTGTAGCTGTTAAGGGAGTATTTTGCATCCTGGAAAATCACCCATTTCTGCAACAGTTCCCTCCTTTTGTTGTACAGTATGTTTATGGCAGGGGGCCACCATATTCATAGGTTCATAGGTTCATAGATTAGCACTAGGCTAACAGCCTTTTTGGGCCATTTTAAGCCTAGCCAATTACCCCATATGAGAATCAAACCCTGTACCTTGTAACTGAAAGGTAAACACCTTAACCATTATGCCAACCTCCCACCCCATCCTTTTTTTGGATGGGGAGCATCTTGGGTCATAGGTTCATAGGTAGGTACTAGACTATCGGCCCAAGGGCCTACATAATCCTAGCCAACAAGGTTCCCTGGCTTATGCCACCCAAGAAAGTTATTTTCCTGTGCCTTGTAACTGAAAGGTAAACACCTTAACCATTATGCCAACCTCCCGCCCCATCCTTTTTTTGGATGGGGAGCATCTTGGTTCATAGGTAGGTACTAGACTATTGGCCCAAGGGCCTACATAATCCTAGCCAACAAGGTTCCCTGGCTTATGCCACCCAAGAAAGTTATTTTCCTGTGCCACTGTCGAGCAGAGACACAGAAGTGATCCCCAGGGTGTATTTCCTATTTCCCATCCACTCATCAAGATTTTTCTTGAAGAGTGCTAATGAAGAACTTTGCTTGACATAGATGGGTAGCCTGTTCCAGAGTATGGGAAGTCTCTGGGACAGGAATCTATCCCTCCAGCATGTCCTGTTTATTATGGTGACAAGATTTAGGTCCCTAGAGCATGTAGCTCAGAGGGACTGGGATTTCTTTAGGTGTAGCATGTCCAACAGCTCTGAGTTTGACATAGCTTTATATGTTAGGCAGAGATCACCACAGAGTAGGAGATATGCTACGGAGTAAAGCTGGAGTTTTTTGAGGCGGTCAGTGTAGGGCATTTGTTTGAGGCCAGTAATGCTCTTTGTGAGGTACTGGCCTCAAATATTGGATGGCACAATTCATGCATGAGTGGATGTGCTCGTACAGTGCCTTCATGTATGATTCAGCAGTTGGCCTTTCAGTTCCCTTCTGCCTGGGTGTCATGATGTTAGTCATGTCTGACATGTGTAACATGACATTGCCTTTGGAGATGTGTGTTATGGAGGTTTCCTTACTGGGGTGTGGGGGAGGGATGTTGATGTTAAGGGTGATTAGCTCATGGACATACCTGACCACCGATAGGGTGACCGTAGGTGTGGAGCATTGATGTCCCATATTGGTAACGACCAGGTCTAGGATATTTGAGCCCCTGGTGGGACTATGGGCTACTTGATCCAGGGCATTGGCAATTATGACTTCCAAGAACCGTTGGGCACATGTGTTAGTACACAGGTAGTTTTCCCAGTTAATGGCAGGGTAGTGTAACTCTCCCAGTATTAGGGTGTTTGCTTGTATCATAATATTTCACAGTATGTTTCAAAGGCTGTAGTGGGTATCATAGGGCATGGTGGGGGATCTGTAGCAAGCTATACAATTTGGAATGCAGTCTAACCTACTGTTAGTTGCACCAGGGGTATTTCAGACACATTCTGTTGGGCAAGTAGCCTGGTGGTGTGAATATCCTTGGTAAATATGGATACTCCTCCACCTTTATTGTTTTGGTCCTGGTTTGGTGGCCAACAGGTGTGGTGAGAGCTGTACCTGGTATTGCAGGGGTGCTCTCTGGAGGCTAGGAACAGGTCTCTGTTACTACACAGTCATCAATGTTCTCCATTTGTAGGTGTGCATAGTGACTGAATGGCCAAAAAAACATTGATCCCTACATACACAGAGTTTCACAGTTGCCATGTCTGGGCATAGAACTCCTACGTAACTAGTTTATTACACTATAGCATTACACAGTTATAGGGAGTGCCATGGAGATTAATGGACTACCCCTTTCCCAAAGGTGTATTTCAAAGTGAATGACATCAGCAGGCTTGCCAAAGAAGGGCAATGGAGGTTGAAATGACTATGAATGGTTTCAAAAGCATAGCTCCCTACACAGACAAACAGCCACACTTGCTATGTCTGGGAATAGAACTCCTACCTAACTAGTATAGCACACTACAGCATTACATAGTTATAGGATGCACCACAGAGATTACTGGGCTACCTCTTCCCCAAAGGTGTATTTCAAAGTGAATAACATCAGTAGGGCATTTGAAATTGTAGTGAGTGTGACTGGCCTAAAAAGCATTGATCCTTACACAGGCAAACACTTGCCATGTCTGGGATTAGAAATCTTACCTAACTAGTACATCACACTACAACATTATGCAGTTATAGGATGCACCATGGAGATTACTGGGCTACTACTTCCCCAAAGGTGTATTTCAAGGTGAAGACATCAGCAGGCTTGCCATAGTAGGGCAATGGGGAGTGCAGTGTGTGTGCAAGGCCATGACCCATTCAGCTAGAGACAGACACACCACACTCAGACACACACAGGTTTAAATTCCATAGGTATGTGTATACAACTGCTAGATGACTACTGACTTGTACAGACATGTTGCACAGTTAGCAGTAGCACCACAGACACTATAATGCTGAGGGATTCCAGAGGCAAATATCTACAGTGATTGACATTTGCACATCATGTGGTTTTAGCCAATTGGATGTGTGCTGGGTGGGACAGACCTAATGATGGAAGGCTCTTTGTCACTGTCACTCTCTTTCACACATCTATATATGTGTACCTTTGGCCTATTATAGTGTGTTGTCCTTGGATATATGTGTGTATTCCTATCCAATGTGTGTGCAAAGCATGACTGGTGTGTACTGAGGAGTGTATACACTAACATCTGTGACTGTCAGGTATGTATGGTCTACTTTGTTGCCAGACATGGGCTTCATTTCTTCAAGTGTGTGAGCATGCCCAGTATGACCTTTCAGTATTTTGTTGTCTGACATGGCCTTCATTTCTCTAAGTGTGGGAGCATGCCCAGTATGACCTTCTGCATTAAATGTGTGAATCCATTCCAGGTAGATTGTACTCCAGTGCAGACTTTTGTGTTCTACACCTACAGCTAACAAACTGCTTCTGCAGGATATCTGTAGATCAGTTGACAATATGGGGTCAAACTGAGCAAAGAATAGTGGGTTACTGTAGGTAATTAGCTTATTTAAATATGTAATTGATTTGTTTAATTGAATTATTGTTTTTTTATTTTATATAAATTATTCAGCTTGATTCAGTGTACTTTTTTACTCCTTGAAGGCTTTTCAGCCGAGACGTCAGAGTATTCAGTGCTTCTATTAAATTTATTTTGGTTTTCTGGCTGTTGTATTTTATTTACTGTAGGTAATTGTGTCTGTGCTGCTTCTGCTACATGGTCCTGGTGTTAGCAGAGATATTCAGACATATGTACTGTTATACACTGTGATGTTTTATGTCATCAAGTACTGTCAGGTAGACATATTTGCTTGCATTAATGTCCTGTGGAACACAGGGTGAATGCAGTTGTGTCCAGTATTGTGGTCAAACACCTACATATTATTGCACAATCATGCCATTTTGGAGGGGAAGCTGCAGACACTTGTTGCTCAGTCTGTGTAAATGGTTCAGCACCTTGGTACAGTGGAGGCAGAGGATCCCATGCTTGTACATCCATTGACGTGACAGTATGGCCATATCCTACCGTGGCCATACCTCACAGTTGTACAGATTCACACAGGTTACCCAGAGGCAGGGGTCATAATTTTGGACATTACCCCTACATATTGTGGTTTACGAGCAGGTTTGTAGCCACCCATTCCTGTGTTTGCAGCCAGGGATACTATGTTCCCACGGCTGAGTTTCGGACTTCACACACTCCATGCTGCTCATGCTGCCACCCCCCCTCTATTATTCTATCCTCTTCCATACATTATGCAAACATTATCTGATATGTTCCCTATAGTTATCACCTCATCCCAGCAGTAATTTGTTGTTGGTTCACAGTTCATGCAGTAGGACATGGTGGACATGTTACTGTGATTTGTCCACATGGCCTTGCATTTGGGTTCTATGGACTGTGTTATGTTGTTATTTGGGAGTCCATGACATAACATACATTGGCAGTACGGGTGAGACATAGGCCTTTGGCAGAGGACTATAGGCTATTTGGTAGTGATGCAGACCAGCTGTGGCAGGCCATTGCATTCTGTCACTCCTACAGTCCCAGACTACGATACACTATATTCCCCTGGGCTGACAGGGTAGGTGTGCAAGGTGTCCATGCCAATGCTTTCTGTCAGTATTGATCCAGTGGTGTGGATGCTGGCAGGGTGCTGCTTACAGCTAGGGACACACCTGCATAAGACACCTGCTCTGCATGCTGCATTCTTTCACTATTGCCATACACAGGTGGGGGTCATATTGTACTCATTCCCAACAGCAGGGATAAGACGGGAGAGGTACCTGCGGATGGTGGTGGGGTGAGCTGGGTGCATGTGTGCTATGGACACTACTTGTATCTGACTCACATATATGCATGGGGCATTCCACTTACGCTGGCTTGTGCAAGAACATCAGCTTTTTCTCAATACATCATTCCTATGACCTTTGTGGTCTGCCAGTGTTTGGCCAGATGACATCGGTATTCCCTACTACAAGCCCAGTTGATGTGCTGCAAACCTGTAAGTACAATTCCAAGGGTGTGCCTATTTGACAGTTACATATTATACATTGTCTGTCTGGGGTACTTCCCCCCTGTGTACTGCTTGTATATCTGGGTCGACATTCATGCCATGTCCATCTTTCAGATGGTGACACATATTACTTCCAAACATTTACTATGGCTTACTACTGGAATGTGTTTTACTGGGAAGCATTGTGTTTGGCACTGCAGTTGTGAGACCTTGGCCCTGTCATCGCTAGCACTGGGCAACGGCCACCAGGACAAACCTCACCATGCATACATACTGACCACTCTCACACAATATACAACCCACACCAACCTAGCACACACAGACCTGCATATTGCACACATGCTACAATCTATCCTGCTACCTTGGCCAGCTCAGGTCATCTGTGCTCCACTGTTATTATACCTACACATACATGTTACTACATTTCTACATAGGATTGGGGGGGCACACCTGACTGTTACTATGTGTCTACATAGGATTGGGGGGCACACCTGACTGTTACTATGTGTCTACATAGGATTGGGGGGCACACCTGACTGTTACTACATTTCTACATAGGATTGGGGAGGCACACCTGACTGCTACTACATGTCTACATAGGATTGGGGGGGGCACACCTGACTGTTACTACATTTCTACATAGGATTGGGGGGGCACACCTGACTGTTACTACGTGTCTGCATTGGATGGGGGGGGCACACCTGACTGCTACTACATGTCTACATAGGATTGGGGGGGGCACACCTGACTGTTACTACATTTCTACATAGGATTGTCGGGGGGCACACCTGACTGTTACTACAATTCTACATAGGATTGGGGGAGGCATACTTGACTGTTACTATGTGTCTACATAGGATTGTGGGGGGACACACCTGACTGTTACTATGTGTCTACATAGGAATGGAGGATCACACCTGACTGTTACTACATTTCTACATAGGACTGGGGGCACACCTGACTGTTACTACATTTCTACATAGGATCGGGGGGACACACACCAGACTGTTACTACATTTCTACATAGGATTGGGGGGCACAACTGACACTTGTACACATTTGCTATGACTGTACTGGTATGTTAGGCACTCCATTTCATTCTGCAGTCTAACCTATCATGCTGACTAGAGGCATATCAGTGTACTACAGGTCTTAAATTTGATTTACCTACATTTCAGTTTCTTACTCTTCAGAACTGCCTGACCTGTTGTAGTCTGTCTGTGTAGGCCTGGAGGGGGGATGTTACCCATAGCCATCAATCAGAGGCCTTAGTACAGCCTTTGTTTGCGTTAGTCTACAGCTGTCCTGCTGGCTGAGGCTGTTGTTGGGTATGTGAGCCTCCCTGACTGGCATGTGTGTGTAATACGGGCACACCTGTGGCCCAGCACATTTCCTGCAGTGGGTTTTGTCACCTTGTCTATTACTGGCTACCGTGGTGGCACCAGCATTTGTTACAGATCTCATGCTGCCACTATAGGTGTCTACTATCTGCTGGCATCCCATTCAGCCACCCGATTCCCTTGCATGCTCACATCCATACCGTAGATACAAGTAACAACACATACTACTACATTTGGCAATTGGTAGGAAGAGTGACTTACCTTGTGGCTCTGCCAGTACTGAGGATGGTGCTGGAAGGCTGACTATGTCGGATGCACATAGTACATTCCCTATACATGATTAAGCACAGGTAGTGTCATGTTTGGCATCCCTTTTACTGTATTTGCGAATCAGAGAGAGGTGTCATTCCCTGGATCCCTACTGTGTCAGTGTATGTGCTATGTGTTGCCTCTTTGCCAAGGCCAGGACATACTGGGCACGCCTCTTTCTGTCTACTGGGGCAGGCTCAGGTTGTTCCTCCTCCGATTCACTTTGTGCCTGTGCAGGCCTTGGCAATGATGGGGGCTGTGTGGCCCTGCCCCATGCTGTTCCTGCTGCAGCTGTTTCGGCAGGATCATATTATGCAGCATGGCACATACAATGACAATTTGGGTACATGTAGCTGGTGAGTACTGCAAGGCTCCACCGGATGTGTCCAGACACTGGAACTGTGACTTGAGCATCCCAAACACATGCTCTATTATGATTCTGGTCTGTGCGTGTGCCTCATTATGGAGTTCTTGTTCGGGTGTATGTGCATTTCTGATAGGTGTCATCAGCCACGGCTCCAATGCGTAAACAGCATCCCCCACTAGGTGACCATAAGAGATGTCCCCATTGGCAAATCTCTGGTACAGCTGTGTCAGATGCCAGATGTAGGAGTCGTGATAGCTTCCAGGACAGCCAGCACACACATTCATTATAATGCCCTGGGCATCACACACAACCTGGCAGCTGATGGAGGGGAAGCCCTTGCGATTGATTTAGACCCTACCCTGCTCACTGGGTGGTGCTTTGATGCATATGTGCATGCAGTCTATAGCACCCACTACCTCAGGGTATTGTGCTATTTGGTGGAAGAGATGCATATTGCTGGCCAATACCTCACAGATTTTGAGGAAATATACATGCTCACAGGCATGTGCTGACATGGCATCCAGGAACTGGTGGAGTACCCTGGATGCTGATGCCTGTGCGATCCCCATGATATCCTCAGTTGGCCTTTGGAAGGTACCTGTGGCTAGTATTCTTAAGCCAACACATACCTTGGTATCCACTGGGATGGGTTCCCTTCTGTTAGTTCTGTGTGTCAGGTGTGGCCGGCACAGCCAACAATTTGATGTAGTAGGTCCCTGTCCACCCTATAGCGCTCCACTATCTCCAGCTCATGTAGACCCTGGTAGGTTACCCTGGGTCTGTACACTCTTCTATGTCTCCTTACTGTGGGTTGGTCGACAGCATTCTCATCCTCACCACCCTCAGCCTCTTTCACATGTTGATGTATGATAGCTGCTGCAGCCCCTATCATTTTGTTGTTTATGTTTGTTAAAATGTCCCCGCTTGTGTACACTGGAGGTATAGAGTATGTGGGAAAAAACAGAGGTGAAGGTGTTTGCATAGTTTATAGCAGTGTGCTGGGCTGGGTTGCTGCCTGTGTAATTGGCTGATTCTGATACATTTCACCTGCCAGCTATGCTAGTTCTCCTTGATTACCTTCCTACTGCTGTTTTCCCTTCCCATTGCCTTCCTGTTTAAGCCCGGGGGCATGCTGTGCAAACACAGTGCTCAAAGGTGCACAGAGTTGCTATTTCCTGGTTTACTTTTTCTTTCCTTAAAAACCTGGTGCGCACCCGCTTAGGCAATAAAAAGAGTGCTAGGAAGCTGCAGACACACCCCCTTGCTTAGCCCTGCTAAGTTAAAGGCAAACCTGAGCCACAGGGCTACAATAAGTTTAAAGTATGCCGGATACACCCCCCTGTGATGTCAGCTAGCTCTTAGGCTTGAACCATGCTATTCTTGCACTTACACGGTTGGGTGCTGGCTAGCACTGAGGGGAAATCTCAGATTCAGTATCATTCCCCTCATTTGCATAGGATTTCCTGCTAATGCATAGTTACAGGTCCCACACTGAGTTGTCTTCTGCCTGCCATTGAGTATAATGGCAAAATAGTGATTTTGGTTAAAATGCTTATTTTAGTTTTTTTTTATTTATTTTCGGCCCAATCCTGTTTGTACACTGCTGCCCTATGCTTAAACAGCCAAAATCGGCTAAAAAAATATAAAAGTAATTTTTTTTTTGCAAACTGTTTTCCATGCCAATGGCCATTGGCATGCTTTACACATACTATGCACCCTTTATTTGGAGCTATCATGGATCCATTTTGTAGTTTGCAGAAATGTACTCGGTTACTAACCGAGTACATTTTTGCACACTACACTAGCCCTGCACATCTGGCTTCTAGCTTCCTGGATTGCAAATTCACCTCATTTGCATAGTTTTCACCTGCAAAGGGGGTAATTTGCATAAAGGAGCTGTGTCCATGTAGGAATAGTGCAGGAGCACTTGTGCACGTCCCAGGAGCTTATTCCTGGATTGCACGGCAGCCACATTGCCTCCAGGAGCTCCTGCGCTATTCCTGCATGCCGTGCAGAGCTTGCTGAATCTGGGGTAGTATCTTTTTTTTTTTATTAAACTAGATGTACTTTCTTCTAATGATTAATCACTTCCAAAGGACATTTGCAATTAACACATCAAGGCAAAATATGATTACAAGTGGTGAAATAAACAGTACCTTAGAGCCTCTCTGGAGTAATTTACTACATTGTTATAAGGAGATATAAATTATAAAGGGAGTGATGTTGATTTCACCCCAAAAGTCATACAATTGTTTCATTGTTTGTGTTATATAAATGCAAGTGCTTAATATTTCAGTGGAAGAGCTGTCAGACTTTACATACAAAATGAAATGAAACTCATGTTATAGTCACCAATAACAGTTCTGTACTAACCTGCTCATCAACTTGCTTCTCAAATACTGAACTGATGTGTCTGGTTTTACAAATATGAGGCAAAATAAATTAATATTTTAAAGTGCTACTAACGATGTACTAGTCTGCAGAGAAATCAAAATAAATTATTTTTCTATTGCCTGTCAGGCTTTATGATCATATTTTGACAGTACATGTTAACAATGTAAATCCCCAGATAGTCTATCTGCAAAATGTTGTGTCTGGTAATGTTTTTTATCATCTCACAAATTCTTTAATAATAAGTCTATCACATTAGTGGCAACAGAAGTAGAAACAAATATTTTATAGAAGGGTCCTTATAAAAACAAAGGATGGAAACTCCTTTATTTAGATATCTGTAAAACTAAAGCTTAGGCTTAGACACTGGAATGCCAAGTATTGCTTCAGGAAAAAAAAAGTTTTGGTTCATAGACATATATTATGAACTCACTGAATAATAGTTCCAAGGGCATTATGACCTTGGTTTACTAGATAAAAATGCAGATTCATGCCCACTTATGGCAGTATCAATTTTATTTTTTTAACTTGTGAAAATATATTTTCCTAAGTACAAAAAGTAGAAAAGGGAAGGTTATCCTAGTGAAATTATAACTACCTTGAAAGTAACTGATACAATACGCCTCCAGAGAAGTGAGAGTCCACACCAATGGTAAACAGTAAACCACGGTCTTTAATACAACACTGGTACCACAAAGTGCTTTTCGTCTCAACAAATTGTGAGACTTCTTCAGGCAAAAACATTAGGTAAATTAAAACATATACATCCTCATTATTCTGGTCATTACCCCTAACAGCCAATGAATGAAGGCTACCCAATTAACTAATTACCTAAGTGGAACCCTCCTTTCAATAAACATACTATCATCTGTTAGAGTACAGGTAAATATAACATAAAATAAAAATAACAATAAAACATTGCCATCACAATGGTATATATCTAATAGACTAACATATTTTTTAAAAATATACATTCAAGACTATTTAAAAAAATATATATGTATACATGTGTATAAAAGACCTATATACATCAAAGTACAGGAAATTGCATTAAAAAATGCATTAAAAATGCAAATAGTTGTATATATGCAACTATATATAAATAAATGAATGAATACATGCATCCATAAATACATTGTAAACACTCGCTAGATGAGTCATACTTAAAAAATGATGGCTCAATACCATATAGCTTATTATGTTAAAGGAAATTATACCCATACACACACACACACACACACACACACACACACACACACACTCACACACACACACACACACATATATATATATATATATATATATATATATATATATATATATGTACTAAAGTTGGGTAAACACGTAGCAAAAATAAAAATAAGATAATACAATAATAAATGGTGTACCTATCCTGTGTTTACTAGTGTTTTTGCCTGAAGAAGTCTCACAGAGACGAAAAGCGCTTTGTGTGTACCAGTGTTGTATTAAAGAATGTGGTTTACTGTTTACTGTTGGCGTGCACTCTCACTTCTGTGGAGGTGTATCAGTTTGTTGTTCGTTTGCTTCCCAGTTGAGTGTTTTACCTTGAAAGTAAATGTATCCCACTTAATGCATTTATTTATATTAACCTGTGCTAAGTTATCACCTTGCCACACAAACCAAGCAGATGCAAAAAAAAGTCCTAGATGCTTAAATAATTTTGGGATAGGGATTGGGTTTCTGAAGGTAGAGCAGTCACAGTTCAGTGCCCCCCTCTCCCACCCACCAAAGCATATAGCACTCACACTGTTATTTCAGAGACAGGGATTTTTGTTGCCTGTTTTGCCCTGGGTTTTCTTGTGGAAAGGCATCCTATTTTAGGTAGTAAATCACTTCTTCGGCTAATCAAAAACATGAAAAGTACCTACTGCAAATACATAAAGGACCAGTATAATGTGGCCAGTTTCTATCTATCTATCTATCTATCTATCTATCTATCTATCTATCTATCTATCTATCTATCTATCTATCTATCTATCTTATCTATCTATCTATCTTATCTATCTATCTATCTATCTATCTATCTATCTATCTATCTATCTATCTATCTATCTATCTGTGTCTGTGTGTCTATATCTATATATATATATATATATATATATATATATATATAATTTCCATCCATTGTTCTAATTATACTCTGCTACTTTAAAATGATGGTGAATTAGATGAAGTTTGGAAATGCAAAATACATTTGCCGAAGCAGAAATATTCGTGGAATCTATACTTTTTTCTGGGACTTTACAGTGAATCCATGAAACTCAGAATAATTAAGTGCAATCCGCAGATAAAACATTGGAGTGTAAAACTCAGTGTTATTTTTTTACTGCAGTCACCCTTCCCGAATCACCAACTCTCCATTGTCTGTCTTTCCTCTCATTTCATCAGCTTCCTTTTTTTTCATTCTAATGTTAAATCAGATTAGTACGATCTGTATCTGCAGTTACTGCCATCCAAGAAAACAACCTCATTTCTATTTCTTTGCTTCCAACTAATGAACAGGTTTAGACTCTTTATTTTTGCATTTCATTCTCTAATGATGATTATTCAGTGCATGCAAAATTCTTTCGCCATTTTCAGTTCATGTATTCCTTTCAGTTTCATGTAAAATTTGCTGCACATGTAAAAATGTTTTTATTCTTATGTAAAAAAAATATCTATATACATGATTCAGCTGTGGAGCCTTTCCTCCTGGGCTTCCAATATTTTTTTTTTGTCCAGTCAGACTTACCTGGTTAAGAAAGACAAATAAATAAATACAATTTTATATATATATATATATATATATATATATATATATATATATATATATATATCTATGGATCT
Organism: Protopterus annectens; assembly: GCF_019279795.1. Classification (NCBI taxonomy): domain Eukaryota; kingdom Metazoa; phylum Chordata; order Ceratodontiformes; family Protopteridae; genus Protopterus; species Protopterus annectens. The sequence continues at coordinate 30,997,282 of NC_056735.1, read as the reverse complement.
ACCTGATAATGCCGAAAGCTTGAAACACCGACAACAAGAAGACCGACACTGGAAGATTGACAATGAAGATGACTGACAGTTGAGAATCCCGACGCTGAGAACACCGACATGTCAAACGAGCGCTAGTGGGTAAGTATGTGGTAGTGACGGATGTCAGGGTTAGGGTGCGGGTAAGGTAAGTGTGCGATAGTGACGGTCTGTAGGGTTAGGGGCGGGTTAAGTGAGTTAGGGTTAGGGTGCGGGTTAGGTGAGTGTGTGATAGTGATGGACCTTAGGGTTAGGGCTTGGGTTAAGGTTAGTGCATACATAGTTGTGTATGTAAGGTTCAGTGTAGGTTTGTAAGATTTTTGGTGTGCTTGTGGTGTGTGTGTGGACAGGGGATTTGTTTTGTTTGTTGACTGTCGGGATTGTGGTTTGTCGGGTATGTGACGTTTCGTGTTTCTGAACTTTCAGTTTTGTGGTGTCGGTGATTTCGTTGTCGGTGTTTTAGTGCGTCGATGTTGTCAGGTAGACCCATATATATATATATATATATATATATATATATATATATATATATATATATATATATATATATGGGTCTACTTTTCTTTGTTGAAATTTCATTGTTTCAAAAAAGAAAAGTAGAAAACCACTTAAATGAAAGTGCACTTTCCCAAATAATGGTTCAACGAACCACTAAGAAACACTGCAGCGCCAAAGCACACTACAGTGGGGAAAAGGGAATTTACCTGTTTCCCCAATGTAGTGCGATCCTGGAATTAGTATATTTAAGTAGCGGGGGTGTGAGGGGGGGGTGCAAACTTTTATTTAAGTGCACTTCTGTGCAAGTGGTCCTCTACTTTTCTTTTTCAAAATAATGAAATTTCGACAAAGAAATGTATATATATATATATATATATATATATATATATATATATATATATATATATATATCTAGGACGTTAGCTCGACTGAGCAAACGTCCAAATCCATAAAACCTGAACACACTTTAACAAAAGTGCTTTTATCAAAAAAGTGTTTTCGTTAAAGCATGTGAAAAAAAAAAAACACTTCATTTACATTTTAGCAGGGAGCTTTGCCCCCTGCCCCCCCCATGTGGGGGTGCTGTGCCCCCCACACCCCCTACTTTAATATTCTCCCTCCGAGACCACACTACAGTGGGGAAAAGTAAAATTTCACTTACCCACACCATAGTATAGCCTCAGCAATAGTTATACTTATGTGAAAGTGCTGCTTCGGTGAATAGCACTTTCGCGTAAGTATGACCGACCGTTTGGATTTCGGTCATTTGCTCAGTCGAGCAAACATCCTAGATCCATATATATATATATATATATATATATATATATATATATATATATATATATATATATATATATATACCTTAGACAAGGAGGAATTTTTTGAGAAACAACAGTTTTGGACTTAGTATACATTTCCCCTGATTGTTCTTAAGTCATCTGGTTTTGATACTCACACTATTTGATCTCAAAATTTAAGAAGTATCCATTTTGTCTACACTTAAGCTTAATAATCCATAGCAGCAAATGCAATTAATAAATAAAACATTTTGAAGAGATAAGTATGGTGCACTCTTGATTATAAAAATCTATTTGTCAAAACATACTCCACTATTAGTAAGGCTACGGGAAGCCTGGAACCAAACATATGATGAAACATTCTACTGACATATCAATCAAATCCAGAAAATATTTATATGACCATGATGCCTCAGTGCAACAAATAAAAAATAATCTTCTAGGCACAACAGTACCAAATGTTAAGGACCTACAAATTAAACCCTTTTCCATACAAAAGATCGGACAAAGATCAGGCAAAGAAGATGAGTTACACTGTGGTAGTACTTCACATAATATGAATAATAACTTTCAGGAAGCCTACTAGACAGTAATCATCTAAATGATATAACTTGGTCCACAAAAAAACATAAAAGAAAACAAGCCTTGGTAAGTGGAAACACCACACTAAGGGTCCAATGTCAGGTAGTTCCTGTATAGACCTATTGCTAACCATGCCCAGTGATGATGTGATACACCCACTGATAACCACACCCAATGATGATGTCATACACCGACTGCTAACCACAGCCTGTGGTGATGTTATACACCCACCGCTAACCACACCCAGTGATGATGTTATACACCTACTGCTAACCACACCCAATGATGATGTTATACACCGACTGCTAACCACAGCCTGTGGTGATGTTATACACCCACCGCTAACCACACCCAGTGATGATGTTATACACCTACTGCTAACCACACTGAATGATGATGTTATACACCCACCACTAAGCACAGCCAATGATGATGTTATACACCCACCGCTAACCACACCCAATGATGATGTTAAGCATAAATAACCATAGCACATCATCAAAAGGGTGACTGAGCTTAGCATCAGCATGGATATACACCCTTTTGTTGATGTTTGATGTTAAGTGAAAGCCAAGATCTTGAATTATCAACCTTTAAACACAGCCATCAGTAATAATATCTGGATGTTATTATAATACCATTAGAAACAAATAAAAGACTAAGAGTGGATCTGTACTCAAAGTGGTACAAGAGTTTAAAGATCCTGCTATTATGACTGCTAATACGCTATATGTAAGAAATATGTAAATAGCACACGCAGTAAGGGCTTAAGATGCTAAATTCTATTTATCTGAGATCATTACTGGAGTATAACAATTCCTTTTGCATTTATACTGAAAATTACCTTCAAAAACTGGACTCAGTTCAAACAAAATTTATTAAATACAGAACCACAGTCAGTGATATAAGTTGCCATGACAAATGTTTAAAACTGAAAATGTTTTCTGTTTATTACAGATGCTTCTGTGGAAAAGAAATCTTAGTCCATAAAGCTCTCAATGACCAAACTTTGCAGACTACACAAAATCTGAAACCATATTCAAATTCATTTACTCAAGAATCTAAAAATCTAAATGTTTATAAACACCTGAAGAAAATGGCCAAGGGCTGACATGGCGAAAAAAAAAAATAAATAAAAAACAACAACCCAGAAAATCTAGGAGAAAAGTGAACCTTGAGCATGGTTATTATCCATTAAACTTCTTTTTTGCAGGGGACAGGCCCCCCTTACAACCCCCAATGCAAGTCCCCCTGCACCTCCTAATGCAGAGGGCAAGCTCTCTACCCACCAAACGTGTATGTATGTATGTATGTTGTGGATATTCTACATAGTGCTGGACTGTTATTGGTTTGTTATATATATATATATATATATATATATATATATATATATATATATATATATATATAATATCTACCAACTCAAAGATCACTGTACCTCAGAGAAATGGGAATATTCTGGGAAATGGTATATGTAAGTCCATTTTATTGGCAATTCAGTCTCCATTTTTTGGGTCTTAGAATTTGGGATCAATTTCCACCTGGACTAAGGGTTTTGGATAATTTATTCTAATTTAGGAAGAACATTGATTTTTGGATAGGAGATGAAGGTTACATTCCTAAATTTTTATAGTCAGTATTTTTAATTGGCTCAGGGCCTAAAACACTGATAACATAACTTATGAACTTATGAAACTATACATAGAAGCACTATTGAAGATCTGTGTCTTCTACTGCTTTTTTGGTGGCAGCAGATACCCTTCTAACCTGTTACCCACAAACAAATACCTAAATATGTTTGCTTTAGTTATCCTAGACTGGTTGTGGATAATGGCAAAGACTAATAGTCTAAGACATATTACTTAGTCATTAGTGCAGCTGCTTTTATTAAGACATTATAATGACATTGGTATTATAAGCAGACACTAGCATTTTCTATTGTTTAATCTCAATTAAAAGGTAGATACGGCACTTGATTGTAATCATGTTATGGTAGAGGGACTAGCATGCCCTCTTTTGAGCAAGCAATATCAGCAGCAACTCACTGAAGTAGGTCCATTTGTGTACAAGAGGTCACTGTAGCATGTAAACATTTTGTTGTCATATTTTTGCTCTTCCACATACCCAGCTGTCCAGAGTTGCTGTCCACAAATTCTGCCCTCTAATGGAAGATGACTGTCACAATGGTGTAACCATCATTCAGGCAGCCATCAGAAAGATTTTCACTTTAAGCCCTACTATTCCCCATGCATGTCAAGTACTACCCAAGAGGTGTGTGCTCAACAGACACAACAGTGCTTCTCAGTTCTGTGTGTGGTGTAGCCTGAAAGCAGCCCTTGCTTCACCCCGTACCATGTTACTCATGTGTGCTAACCCTATTACACCTGCTCCTTAACCTAATCCTGTACATTATGCTGCTAACAACATTTCCATAACAGTAACACTAACAAGATCTTGGCTTTACACACACACACACACACACACACACACACACACACACACACACACACACACACACACACACACACGCATGCACGCACACACACACACACACACACACACACACACACACACACACACACACACACACACACACACACACACACACACACACACACGCACACACACACACAATCACCACTACTAAAAGATAACACAAAATCTATCCCTTTCCCCAGGCCTTACTCCTAATCCACAAACAATTGCTCAGACATATTAACTGCTATATCAGAACCAAAACTCAACACTCCAGAAAAAGATACATCCAGAAGAAAAATGAAGCTCCCAAGGGAAGTCAACAGGACACACTTTACTGTTAGCACTTAAGTTCAAAAATGATACGAGCTTCATCAGACAACCACTTCCTGCTTCTAAAACCTTAAATACTTATAGCAACACTGCCATCAAGTAGCCAAAGGTAAGAAACACATTTAAATTGTTAATAAATCTACAAATGATTCAGTGAAAGAAAAAAAAACATTAAGGACACACAACATTAGCACTTGGGTACTTTTCCATTACAACTTGTTATTTTCAGTATCAACAGACTAGAAACTGATATCATGGCATTCAGCCCAGCAGTATTTGTAGCATCCAAATATAACTGCCAGTGTAACTCTTGTGCCTGCAATAGGGCACCCCATTTACCCCCCTCTTTCTCTGATGGTGTAACCTTCACAAGAATGAAAAAATAAACTTTTTTTGTTAAATTAGTGCATTCTATGTAATGTTTATACAGCACATTCTTAACATATTTTAGATATACCATAAATGTGCTGATAAATCCTTATTTTTAGGGGGCCCTTAGTTTTACCTACAAAAAATGTTCTGCAGTCTGAATAACATGTCAAATACCACCCCTTTCATGTTGTACTTGCATTTACCATTAGGGACAAGAGCCTTAGGTACATGTTCAAGCAGTAAGTTAGTCCCATCCCATATGTTTCTGCATTGTCGTAACAACCACATCTGTATGTACCTGCACTGCAATTCACTTTGCTGTTCCTCTGGGAATTGTCCTAAAATTTCTTTCAACTGCTCTTGTTCTTATAAAATATTAAAGGTTTATCCCCCAAAATGTTTTGTAAATTCATGGGAGTAATAATACTTAACCAATTTTACTCTAAAATAGCTTGAATGAGTGGAACAACCATCAAAATCACAAACCATGGCTCTATTGAATTTCCCAGATGTCATATTAACATGACTATCCAAGTCCAAGTTGACAATACTGTCTGGTTCTTTCAACATAGGTCAAAATCTGACTAACCTCCCATCGATAACTTCACGTTTGCATATTTCAACCAAACTTGGTGGGTAAGCTCTATTAATAAACATATGTGCTACATCATCCAATTACATGAAAGAGTAATCAACAGCAGATGGTAACCTAGAAATCATGATCATTTGGCCTTTTAAAGCATTCCTTTTTTTGCCAAGGTGGATGGCTGCTTATATACTGTAACACACTATTCCAGTGGATGGGCTTTCTATACACTTTGGAGGAAAAACATGACTTGAGAATAACCTTACATAACATAATGTCCAAATAATTAATCTGAATAACATCAAATTGTATAGAAAAAAAATAAAAATGTGGTGGTGGTGTTGATGTAGTTAAATTTATTCAACTGTTCAACCGTGCCAGACCATAAAATAAAGATGTTGTCAATATATCTCAAGTAAAGTTTCATAAGCCAGGGAATTGTTATAGCTAGGCTTGTATAGGCCCTAGGGCCGATAGCCTAGTACCAACCTATAAACCTATGAACCTAAAAGCACATGAAATTCAGAGGAAAAATCATAGTTCCTGTCCCACTACCATAAAATGACGTTGGCAAAAATGGGGGCTGTAGCTGCCCCTATAGCAATACCAGTTGTCTGACAGTAATACTCACACTTGAAAAACACAAACTGCTAGAAAGTAGGAGGTCAGCACACTCAATCAACAAATGAATTTCTTTTTGAGGGAAAACTGAGCCTTTCTCTAGTACATCATGAAACCAGTGAAGGTCAGTTGCATGTGGTGTAACCAAAAAAAAATCACAAATACCAGTAGTAACCAAAACCAAACAGCTTTCAAATGGCACCTGTTTTTCATGATCTCAAAAAGTGCCAAGTATCATTCAGCACATCATTTTTGTCAGCAAAGAATTGCTTCGACTTAAAGTCAATGTACTTTGCCATGGGTTACATTTCAGATCCACCAGCATCAACAATTGGACATAATGAAGGGTCAGACAGTGATTTATGTTCCTTTGCTATTCCAAAAATACTTGATATAGCAACATTGCTCACCTTTAAATAGACATAAACCATCTTATCTACCATGGTGCCCAACAGTAAGTCTTCCAACCACAAATTTATCTTGGCAAACAAGATATTAATTTAATTCCTGGTTGCAGACATAAAAAACTGTCCATTTTTCAGATACTGTGACATTTTCTGAGAATACAGGGAAGCATCCATTAACAACCCACCCCCCACACACACTTTGTCAGGTTTCATAACCCTAGCACTTCTATCATTACTTAGTTCATAAAGAAGTTTTCCTTCTTTGGTTGCCAGGTTAAAAAACCTATTGTCTGATGTGGTATCAGGGAGCAACTTTCCCTCTCACAAGGTTTTTCAAATATCTGAAGTGCTGGGACTAGCGGAGAAATGAAACGTCTAGACCGTCGCAGTGTATCAAAAAAAGGCATAGTCCCACTAGTGTCCTTGAATCAAAGTACTAAATTAAGTTTACAGCCAAATAATTTTTGTTTTGTAGTTCCCCTCACCATATTAAAATGTGCTGAGTGCTGTACAAATCACCATACAGGGGGCACATCTACATGACTGTAGTTAAAAAAATAAAACCCACTGAAAATATAAACTTATAGCATTAGCTGCTATAAAGTGATCTGCAGCATCTTCAAACATTTATTTTTCATTCAAACATTCATTTTCCTGCAAACTCCTACTTCCTGCACAATATAAAATTTAATTCACCATGTTATCTTCATAAAAATGAGCATTAACTCATATGAGCAATCACTCTTTTTTTACACTCACACAAGCTTTTTTACCAAATGAGTATTCAGTCTTGTTTACACACACACACACACACACACACACACACACACACACACACACACACACACACACACACAAAAAACAAAGACAAACATACATATGTGGGATTACGATTGCTACATTCTGCAATGGAAATGCCAACACTCAACTGAGCATGTGCAAGTAAAACCCTCACCGCAAGTAGCAAACAAAAAACAAAACATAATTTTTTGCAGGAGAAAGCCCCCCCCCTGTACTCCCCATGTGGGGAACTGCACTTGCTACACCTTCTGCTAATTATATATACTAACTCCAAAAGTGCATAATCCCTGGGAAAGGGAATATTCCCAAACCCAGGGATTGTCAGTCCTTCACAACTGCCGACCTTCTGTATATGTCAACCTTTTGCGATCAATGTTCTTGTTGTCAGTATTGTGGTGTGTTAACTTTTTGCAGAAGAAACATATATTGTTTGTTGATATGTGTGTGTGTGTGTGTGTGTGTGTATGTGCAAAGGAGTGCATTTGTTAGTGCAAAGCACGGCCACTAGCGAGAGCAAAACGAGGCCTATATCTGTCTCAGAATCAAAATTTTTCACCTGGATTCGTTATTTCTGCAAGTGGTAATAAATCTGTGATAGAGGCTTTGTGTAATGTGTCATACCTGACATATTTTCTGATGTCTGCTGATATAAAAGTGACCATCACCCAGGAAAATCTTAGATAATATCCAAACAACCTAACAGTCTTTTACATTTTTGTCATCCTTACGCTGTAACTCCAACATTCCCTCAATTCATTTTATTATGTAGTAAGTAAAACATCTTATTCTGAATAAGTAAGATCAGTATTAGAAGACAGATAGTATATTGAGCCCTTAGAGAAGGAAATTAAATAAGTACTAAAAGAAGTGCAAGCCGATGCTGTTGCTCAGTAACACTTTCAAGGCTCATTTTGATGACATTGCTCTAATGACATCTAAATGCGCCAGAATCACTGTGCATTATGGGACATTATTTAGATGCACTGGAAAGGCTGTTACAAATAACTGGGCTATTTCAAAGAATAATAAACAGATAAGTATTATCACCTCCGGGGTTGCAGTCAACTCACTGAAAGACAATTTCACGGAAAACAACTCAGGCAAGCAAAATGGCTGAAAGCCCATTTCAATGAAACACCATTTAATCAAATTTAAAATAACTGAAACATGATGCTATCAAAACAACCCAAGGCAAAAGTGTTCAAAAGCACTTATTTTGAGGAGGGCATGTCCCCCTGCACTGCTGTACGCCCTTATTTAAATATACTATCTCCACCGTCACACAGCTGCGTAGAAAAGTGAAAATACTGTGCACAGGGAATCCTTGCTAATGCACGTATACACATCAGATCAGCAATGATTATGTATACATCACATCAAATATCAGTTAAAACTTTTTAATGCACATATTAATATTTCTGCTTCTGTATTACATAACTGCATCTAACTATACCACTCTTAATAAAATGGACTTTCAGACAAATTATCTTTCTTTGAAACTAACTTTTGGCCATTTGTACTGACTGATCTCTTATTCAGTGAAATTGTCATTAGATAACATTGCATGTAACCCACCTCTGATTACTTTTAAAAGAGTGATTACTATTAAAGAACATAACATGACTTCCTCCTCACCTGCATCAATCCTACTTTGGTCCTGTGTTCTCACCTGCTGCTTTCCTCTCATATTTACTACCAAAATTAATTCACATTTGTTGTTCTAATTTGTTATTGATATTTACATATTGCAGAAGCTATTTACAGCATTATCTACCTTCTGTGAGTACTCTGTGTTTGTGAATTTATTCTGTTTTATTTATTTATTTTGTGGATTTCTTCACTCAGACTGTGCCAGGAAATGGTCTGTTGTGATCAGTACACTACCCTGATAAACTAACCAACTAAATAAATACATAAACACATCCAGTGTATGGCTTACATTTACAGGAACCAGTGGCAACTGTTAAATAAAAATAAAGATTACAACACAGGAGGCTCAGATGCAAAAGTTTACTAGTGTACACCAGGAGGCAAAAAACGTACAAGTACAGAATTTTGTCTGACATGATACAGGAAGTATACAATTCTTATAGTTTCTACTTTCTAGTTTTGTGCCCACCTTTCTGACATGGTTAGTCACAGGGCACCTACATCACTATGGTTTACAACATCTTATTCATAAAGATTGCTGATGTTACATATTTTAAAAAAGTTTTCCCTTGGGAATAATATAGCCTTGCAAAGCACCTAGTCAGTTATAATGTCTTTCTGTAAATGTTACTCCTTCAAGGTTTCAGGCCTGCTTGAATACAATAGCTGGTTCAGTCTTGTAATACACTTCTTTGTTCTACTTGCAACATTCTCCCAAACAGCTGCGTCTTATCTTGATAACATTTGCAAGGCCAATTGTCCCAAAGGAAGGAGAAGAAGATTTTCAATGTTTCATACATTTAATTTCCCGACCCAGCAGATAATCATTAGTGAAAAACATAAGCTTGCTGAGCTGGCTACTGCCAGGGTCAGAGTTCAATAACACTGCAGTTCCAAAGCTTCAAGCAATTACATGTAAAATCATTCTTATTGCCATATTAATAATAGAATAAAATGCATTATACACTATTTGCTTTTTAACTAGCACTTTATATATGTTCAAATACATATTTTTCTAACATTTTCCTCCCGTTTAATACTTTTATTCTATTCTGAAATATAAACAATGTCATTTCGTCTCCTAGCCTTCTCCTTTAAGGACTTTCAACCAGGTAAGTCATTTACTTTATACTTCGGAAAGAATTTCATCTGAAATTAATTTTTCTAACTCAATGTCTTTGTACAAAATTTCAGTTACAGATATATCAATAAAATCTTTGATTAATCTTTTCATGCAGGGAATCCCACAACAGACACATGCTCCTAATAGGAACAGACCTACACAAATAGCAATCAAGATGTTCATTAGGATAGAGCCCCACCCACCAAACAGATTCTGGAAAAAGTTTGTCAGTGGGTTTGGGCCTGGTTCAGTCATGGCCGATACCTGCTGTATTACCTCTAGGTGGTCATTAATTTCATGTCGATTGTCTGGTATAAATGCACAGCATTCTTCTTTGATAAGCACGCACGTACCACCTCTCGCTGCTAGGGTGAAGTCAAGAGCCATTCGATTTTGTAGCACAACAGTTCTCATTGCATTCAGTTCATCAGTCACTAGTTCAAGAGCAGAAAAAGTTGCATTACTCATTACTTCGAGAAGTTTCGACAGCTTTCTCAACTCCCAGATCGATTTGACTGCTCCATATGCTGGAAGTATTCCAGCCCAGGATATTACACTGTCACTCAAGTCCATATGAGTCAATTTTTCTCTATTCTTTACGGAATGATGGTCTTTCCAACCATCTTCGATTTGTCCCACTGGATTTACAGGTTTTCCGATTGGACCTTCAGGCTTCCGGGCTACATCTCTCACATTTCGTATCTTACCCAGAGGTAATTCTGCAGTATGTCTTATGGCCAGAACCAGATATCCCAAAAAACAACTGCCAGACCAATTCTCAGGTAGCCATTTGTATGCCTTTTTCCCACAAACAAAATAACAGTTTTCTACTTTAGTACTGATGCGGGTTAATTCTGCATGAAACATTTTCTTGTTTATAATAGACAGTTGTTTATGTAAAACAGGATTTCTCTGTACTTCACTTAATGTTGTTTTCATTAAACTCAAATATGAATCATAATCCGTATTACAAACAGTGCCTCTATCTTTAACTTTAATGTAACATTTATAAGATATGGTTATATTACAGTTACTCCAACCCACTTGAAGTGTATCATTCTTATAGAAACATACAATTCCCTTCTGTGTGATAGGCAAATACAATGAGATTTTGTCTTGTGATCTTACAGATCCTGTATCAAAAAGTAAATTCTCCCAAGTCTCATTTATCCCCAAGGGGACAGCGGACATTAACAGTCCTCCATATGCTGTTGGTATAGCAGTTCAAACCCAGCAATTTAAAATGTTCATAGTCTCTACATATACACGCTTCATAGCTAGGTATGTGTTAAAGTTCGGATGCCAGTCTATAGACAGTCCATCATGTCTCTCCACTTTCACTTGTGTGGTTACATGCAGACCTCCCAACCGTTCCGAATTACTTGTTTTTTACCGAGTTTTGGGGTCCAAATGAAGGGGTGCCACGATTCCCGAGTGGCACCCCTTCATTTTCTTAGCTTTTTCAAAATTTTCACGCTGTCGGAGCTGACGTCATCACGTGCGCAATGACGTCAGCACCGTCAGGCTACCAGCCAGTCGGAATTGAGCTCAAGGAGCTCGCATCATCAGTTCCGGCTGGCTGGTTGTTCACATCATCATTTCCGGCAGTTAATTTAATGGCGGAAGGAATTACTGCAGCAGCGTGGGGAACAGGAGTCCTGAGTCCACCAGTATTAATGGCAGCAGCGAGCCCACGGTGACGGACCGGACAGCAGCAACATGACATGAGGAAGGGATTAATGGCAGCACCGAGCCCAACAACATGAGGAAAGGAACAGAATGGCAGCCGGGCCAGGGAATGGAGCACTACTCACGGTAAGGTTACCAGCCATTTTTCCTTCTTGACAGCTTCAGAGCAGCCGAGCCGACTAATATATGTTATGCACAGTGATCAAACTGGTCGATTTCAAGCACTTGTTTCACCTTCTTTAAAGATCACTGCAGGTGAATCACAGGCAACTTACTGCTGCCCGTTTACTTGCTACTGTTGGACTTGGCCCATTTCAGTTATGTTGTGTGTATAAGTTTTGTATGCTATTGTAACTGCATTAATCTCTGTGGGCTGTTTCAGTTGACTTGAGCTGAATGCAGTTTTAGTTCAGTGCTTCAGTCAGTTTATTTGCTACCGTACTGTTAGACTTTGGCCGTTTCTGTTATGTTATGCATACACGTTTTATCTGCTGCAGCATGTTAATCTACTCTGAGCCGTTTCACAACAGTTTACTTGCTACTGTTGGACATGGGGGGCCATTTCAGTTATGGTAAAGTGCATGTTAATCTCTGTGGGGCATTTCAGCTGATATGAGCTGAATGCAGTTTATTTTATCTGTTGAACTTGTGTGCTGGGCTGGCCATTTCAGAAGTGTGTGTGTATGATCAGGTTATTTTAATTGTGTGTACGATTGGTTAATTTTAAGTGTGTGACTGCACGATCTGGTTATTTTAAGTGTGTGACTGTGTATGATCGGGTTATTTACATGTCTGTACGATCGGGTTATTTTAAGTGCATGTGTGTGTGTTTTGTCTAATTTTGAGACCATCTTTATGAACTGATTGTAATTATATTCTGAGCTCTGCCACAAAAAATAAAAACAAAGGTTTTCTTAAAGAGATGAGAGGCGCTCTGCCACAAAAAAAAAAAAAAAAAAAGGTTTGTCTGGTATTTTCTGTGCTGAAAGTGATGTTTCATACATAGGACAGTCGTGCTGAGTTTCCTCTTCCCTAGATTGGTAATTTTATTTGAAAGAACCTCTTTGGAATGTGTACCAGAGTTGCATATTTTCTGTACCTCCTTGTGTCTATTAATATACTAACCATGATGAATGCTGCAGACTTGGTACAGTTCTCATATCCTGTGGTTTTGAGCATTGTACTACATTATAAGTAATTTCAAATATTCATGAAACAAATGAAGTGAAAAGGCTTTCCCCTAAAAAAAAAATTGGTCCTTAAATCCTTTTTGCTCCCTAGGTTATGAAAAGATGTGGTGCATAGTGGGTAACAGCAGAATTAATGGAAATAGAATGTTTAGCATACTGGTCGCTTTACTAAGTGTAAAATTAGAATTGTCAGGGCCCCAGCTCAGTGAGAGGAAGCTAATCGGTCATAATAACCGACTGGTTTTCATATATTCATTGTGTTTGCCAGTAGTTCTGCATCAATACTGTGTAAAAACCTTTTGAGCTGTGAATTTGCCCTGCAGTTGACAGCAAATTCTCTTTTATTAGGACTGCTTACCAATAATCAGGGCAAGATTGTAAAACCTCCATCTCTGCCATTTTCTGTTCCATTTTCATTTTCACCTCCAGATCCATGGGGGAAATGTTTCATTTTGGTGTTTGTGCATACTTGAAACTACTGAGTGGATGGATCCCTGGGGGAAATGTTTCATTTTGGTGTTTGTGCATACTTGAAACTACTGAGTGGATGGATCCCTGGGGGAAATGTTTCATTTTGGTGTTTGTGCATACTTGAAACTACTGAGTGGATGGATCCCTGGGTGAAATGTTTCATTTTGGTGCTTGTGCATACTTGAAACTACTGAGTGGATGGATCCCTGGGGGAAATGTTTCATTTGGTGCTTGTGCATACTTGCAAACATACTGCTGAAGGGATTAGTGGGGTCTGGGGAAATGTTTAATTTTGGTGCTTGTGCATACTTGCAAACATACTGCTGAAGGATTTAGTGGGGTCTGGGGAAATGTTTAATTTTGGTGCTTGTGCATACTTGCAAACATACTGCTGAAGGGATTAGTGGGGTCTGGGGAAATGTTTAATTTTGGTGCTTGTGCATACTTGCAAACATACTGCTGAAGGGATTAGTGGGGTCTGGGGGAAATGTTTAATTTTGGTGCTTGTGCATATTTGAAACTACAGAAAGAAATTAAGCTTTTGACTTTTTGCTATGAGTCAGTTTCTCATAAAATTGTAGTTTTCAGGAAAATCAGTGGCAGATCTTTGAGGAATGAACTGCAGTCAGAAAATAATGGCAGGCAGCAGACGTTGCATTTGATTTTCAGACTTCATCCTTCAGAAAAGTCATGCTATGCTATGGAAAATTTGTTGTTCTGTCCACAGCACAGTCTGTTTGAAAGAACAGTATTTAAGTGTCACTGTATTTCTGAGCCTTTGCTTAGACCCCTGTATTATTTGTGGATTTGTCTAGATTTCTTGTTGCAACAGATTGAGAGGCAAAGCCATAATATCTGCAGTCAATAACTAACTTAATTCTGTGGAGCTGTATCTGTGCATTCTGACTTCTGTTGATTTTAATTCCAGTTTACCCATAACTGACATTTGATGCAAAGCCAGGTAATGGGGCACTGGAATGGCCGCAGAGGGACTCTGGTGTTATATTTTGGTTCTGTTCTTCAGTTTACGTTTGAAACTTGGTATCCCATAATTCTGCTGGAGTGGGTGGGGTTGTGTAATCATGTATGCAAATTTTATGTTAATCAGCGTACAGATTTGTACCTATTTTTCATGGGCCTTGTCCAGATTTCTGATGTTTCCAGGTTGAGAGGTATGGTTACATGTAGGAAAAACCACAACAAAAGGAAGGTCATCACAATCATAGTCAATAAATGCATAGTCAACAAGATGATTAAACAACATATTTGGGGTTGATCTGTATTTTTACTCATTTTGCTCTTGGCCATCCTGCCTTTGTTGTGTATCAGTCACAAAATGTTTATCAAGTTGAAAATTCTTTACCGGTTTACAGTGCGTCAGATGGACCCAGGACGTCCTCTCAGCAACTTTGACTGCAGTAGGCGTTGCCAACAGTACCTGGTACGGTCCTTCCCACTTTGAACTTGCCCAATTCTTCCTCTTTGTAACTTTCAGCCACACCCAGGTCCCCGGAGTCACCACTGCTTCCAATGGTCTGGTCTGTCTTTTATCTGAAAAAGAGTTCAACTGCAAAACAGTTTTATTTCTTAACAGTTTTTTTCATGTAGCTAGCTAATGAGCTGTCAGCCTCTAGTTCTGCAGGCATGAGAGCTTTCCACTGCGGCACATAATATGCCCTTCCAAATATCATTTCAAAGGGAGTCAAACCCTTTACATTTGGAACTGTTCTCATGTTCAGCAGTGCCAAAGGCAGACAGCAAATCCAGTTTTTCTGTGTCTCGCTCACTAGCTTCCTCAATTTGTTTTTTAGAATTCCATTGTACCTTTCCACCAGTCCTGCAGACTGTGGTTGGTAAGCACAATGATTCTTTAAGGAGATTCCAAAGAATCTCCCAAGCTGGTGGATCGTCTGATTAACAAAATGTGTCCCATTGTCATTATAAATCCTTTCTGGTATGCCAAATCTAGGAATTATTTCTTTTACTAGGGCTTTTGCCACTGTTGCTGCATCTGGATTTTTAGTTGGAAAAGCTTCTACCCATTTAGAAAACATATCTATAATTACTAAACAGTATTTTTTCCCTTCACATTTATTCAACTCTATGAAATCCATACAAATAGTGTGGAATGGATATGGTGGTGTAGGAAAACTCCCTTGCTTGGGTTTGAATGCCCCTTGTGCATGATGTTTGTTACAAGTATGGTATGCTGCACAAAATATTTTTGTATAATTTATGAATCCGTATGTTTGGAATATTCGATTTACTAACTGTACCATACCCCCTGTTGAGACATGGCACTGCCCATGGCTCAACAAAGCTGCATATCTAAATAAATTAGATGGTAATATTGTTTTTTTCCTCTTTGGAGACATACAGTCCATTTTCGAGGATTGCACCTCGTTTCTCCCATTTTTGTTTCTCTGCTTTTGTAGTTAGTGTCTGCATTGTTTTTAACATTTCTAGATCTAAAATCTCAGAGGGTTGTAATTCCTCGGTTAAAAGTAAAGTTTCTGAGTCTGAGGCTGCTTGCTTTGCAGCTGCATAAGCTTTTGCATTTCCTTTTGACGTTCTATCCTGTTGTTTTGTATGAGCTAAACATTTACAAATAGCTACTTTAGTAGGTAACTGAATAGAATCTAATAGGTTCAAAATAAGTTGTGCATGATTAATCGGTTTACCATTAGATGTTATCATTCCCCTATTTTTACATTGTTGCGCAAAAATATGTACTGTAGAGAAAGCATACTGACTGTCAGTATATATGTTCACACATTTATCTTTCGCTAGAGTGCAAGCCCGTGTTAAAGCTATCGATTCTGCTGCTTGAGCAGATAGGTTATGCTGTAAAGGTTGGGCTTCTAAGATCTCTGTATCTGTAACTACTGCATACCCCACTAGATTTTTTCCTGTAGGACCCCTTCTGCACGAGCCATCCACGTAAAATGTCATCTTGGCATCATCCAAGGGCATATCAGTGAGATCTTGTCTGAGCAAAGTTGTTTGCTCAATTTCCTGCAGGCAGCTGTGCGGCGTGCCATCCACAGGGGTTGGAAGTAACGTTGATGGGTTTAATGTTGTACAACGTTCAATTACCATATGAGGTTGGCTCAGCAGTATGGTCATGCATGAAAGATGTCTAGCAGGAGAAAGATATGCTATTTTTTCTTGCAGTAAAATTATCGCGACTGCATGAGGCACTCTCAATGTGAGAGGGTGGAATAACACCACTGAGGCCGAAGCCTGTACTGCCATTGCAGCTGCGACCACCGCTTGCACACAGTGAGGCAACGACCATGCCACTGGGTCTAACTGTGATGAATAGTAAGCTATGGGGTGTTGCTTATCCCCATGCTGTTGCATCAGAACTGACGTCATATATCCCTGTTTACAATCTACGGTCTGAAAGAATCGTTTGTGGTAATTCGGAAGTCCTAAAACTAATGAAGAAGCTATCAATTGTTTTAGTCTGCAGAAAGCTGTTTCTGCTTCGGGTGTCCATTGTAATAAATCTTGTGCTGCCATTGGTGTTTATATATTAAATCAGCCAGTGGAGCAGATTCTAAAGCATAGTTTGATATCCAGCTTCGACAAAAAATTAGTTGTTCCTAAGAAGGACATCATTTCCTTCTTGGTTGCTGGTTTAGGTGTTTGTAAAATTGCTGTTTTTCTGTTTTCGTCTAATATTCTACCTTCATTGGATATTACATACCCTAAGTATCTAACCTGTTTTTTCCAAAGTTGTAACTTACTTTTGTTTACTTTATGTCCCTGTGCTGCTAAAAATTTCAATAACGCTATAGTAACCTCCCTGCATTGATGCTGGGTGGGGGCTGCTAGCAAGATGTCATCTACATAAAGCAGAATCTGACTACCTCCTGGTGGGGTAAACCCTTCCAGGTTGCTAGCCATTTCTTGTGCAAATATTGTTGGGCTTTCACAATATCCCTGTGGTAGCCGAGTATAGGCATACCTTTTACCCTGAAATGTAAATGCAAACCAATACTGGCTATCAGGATGTATAGGTATTGAAAAGAAAGCATTGCTTATATATATTACAGTGAAATATTTTTGTTGCGGCTTTAAATCGTTCAACAAGCTGTGTGGGTCTGGCACCGTAGGTGCTCTAGGTATTATTGCATTGTTTACAGCTTGTAAATCCTGTACCATCTGCCATTCCCCATTTGCTTTTTTAACAGGAAATAGAGAGGTATTACATGGTGAATCAAGAGATTCTACCAGTACTCCTTCCTTGAGTAATGCTGCTATTATAGGCTTGATTCCTTGCTCTGCATCTTTCCTCAAGGGGTATTGTCTTTTTTGTGGTCTAAATGCTGATTTTGGTGTAATAGTAACTGGTCCTGCTGTTCGAATAAGTCCTACATCTGATTTGCCTGCTGACCAAAGAATCTCTGGTATATCACACAAGGCTTTTTCTTCTTCTTCTAATAAGAATGCTAATCAGCTGTCTTCACTAGTTTGTAAGTGTACAGCTGGATGTGTCTGTGTTAGCCAATTCAATTTCTGTTTTTGTATTCCCTGCTCTGATAATTCTAAATCAGTTTGTTTTTCCCATCTTGTTACTTTTTCTCCTAAGTCTGCCCATTTCATATTCTTGTTTTTTGTTAAGCTGACATGTGGTAGTCGATTAGATTTGTACAGTGTCATGAATTCCTGAGGTAATAAACAGCTTACCACACTGTTTCCCTCAGTGTCCCAATACAAGGTTCGTAATACTAATCTGTTAGCAGGATTTTTGAATAATTCTTGCTCATATTCTTTATCAGGTCCTGGCATGCTACAGTAGTATAGAGTACAGTGTAACAAATGCTGTCGGTCAGTGTCAAGGGACGGGGCCTTACTGATGGCTACGTTCATCAGTTCCATGGTTACTGCCCCTGGACCAGTCGTAACTAGGTCCTGGCTGTACCAGTAAAAAGTCTCACCCTCTGGTCGCACCACGAAAGTATCCATTTGTCTTTGTGCCTCCATACCCTGCACAGTGGGAACTACCGCTATGCCAAATATCTACATAAGATCTCTTCCCAGTAGGTTTACTGGACATTTTGCAGAAACTACGATTTTACTTTTCTGAGTCATACCTGAAACAGGGTCAGTTATTGCTATATCATGGGAGAGTGGCTCCCTATATAGCTGTCCGTTTGCTGCTTTTACTAATATATAATCAGGTGATTCAGAATATTCTGGTAACTTGGAGGGGTGTATCAAAGTCCGTGATGCTCCTGAGTCACACAGGAATTTTACTTCCCTCCCCTCCACCAGAAGTGTGACTTCCGGTTTTATGTCTGCCAGATAGAGCTCCAAGCTCAGTAATGCCAAATCTAAAATTTCACTTTCTTCGTCCTCCATATCTACTTGCACTTCCTCTATTCCTTCTACTACGTTTACATTTGTTCTTTGTTTGTTAGCCTTTCCTGAGGATTTCTGACTTTCATCACTATCATATAGTCAGTCCTCATCATCCTTGCTTTCTGTAGTCACCTTTTTATTCTGCCTGCAATCCCTCGCTAAATGTCCTTTCTTTCTGAACTTAAAGCACTCACCTTTCTTTTTTCTCTCTTCAAAATCTTCTGACCGTTTGTCAGATTGTCTGTTTCCCTGGGCATTTTTCTTACCCTTTTTACTGGACTGTACTACAAAAACCTCAGCTCCGTCTTCAGCAGTGAAGACTTGTGTCTTCTTTTTCTTTTTACTATTAAAGTGTCTTTCAGCATGTCTAGCATATTCAAGTAAGGCTTGTAGCCTACTTGTTCGATGATCTATCATATGCTTCGTAATGAAGCTACTGATAGGTGCAATGCAACCTTTCAAAAATGCATTTTTCAGTTGCTGTTCATATGAGGTATCATGTGTCTGATTTTCAGGAATAGCCATACCACTATGGTTATTGAAACATTCCAATAATCTACCATAATACCCATCTACAGTTTCATTCTCTTGTTGTATGCATTGGTTAATGCAAGTCCAATCTGCTCTAGGTTTCCATTTTTCAGAAATTCGGTCTGTAAGACCTTTTACTCTGTTGTCTAATTCTGAGTCACTATGTGGAAGTGGTTTAAGCTCTGCATTATGAGGATTCCAGGTGCCACAAATCATGTGCCAGTCTGGACCCACAATTTGTCTAACTACCTTTTCTACTTCTTCCCCATTCAAGTGGTAACTTAGTCTCATACCTTGTAAATCTTGTAAAAACTTTGTGTAATTGACTTTTGGATGGGGGATTCCCTCTGTAGCTTTCCGAATATCTTCCGGTGTCCATGGTCTGTACACTAGAAGAGTTGGGTCCTGCCCTTCCTGTCCTGCTTGAGGATTTGGTACCTCGATAAGTGGACAGATTTCTTCCTCATTTTCCTCTAGTGTGTTTTTTCCTATTTGATACGAGTCTGTGTCCCCAAGTGTTTTACGTGTCCGGGACCTAGTTTCAATAGGATCTCTAACAAATGGTTTTAGTGTCATTGTGACATCAGGATAACGTGGAGGTGGACCAGCTTGTCCACCTGATTCATATCCTGAAAAAGGCATCGGAGGGAGCGGGGGAGGAGGAGCCTTCGCTATTACTATATTATTATCCTCTTTATCTAAAAATAACATCTTAGCATTTTTAGTTTTCTGTTCCCTTCGGTTTACTTCCTCAATCCACCTGTGTGCCTGAGGAATGCCTAATCGTTGTTGTTTTGCCTGACCTTCTGCATCAGATTTAAGTTGTTTTAAGAGTTTAACTAATGAAATTTTATCCAATTTACCATTGAATCCGTATTTATTAACCCATTTTGTATAATACCTAACATTATCAGCCCGTTGTAATTGCATATATTTTGCATCTTCAGTTAGGGCCGGATCTCGTGATGTTTTAGTGCACTGATTTCCCATATTAAAAGAAAATGTTACGTAACCCTTTTCACCACGTGGTATTTCAGTTCCTTACACAGTTTATCTAGAATGACTGCCTGCCTACCTTATTCTGTTTCCCTGATCTCTGACAGAATATACAGAAATTACCTTTTGTCCCTGATCTGTATAACAAATCTTCTGACAATAATATTTACTGCAACCTAGTCCCTGATCTAAAGCAGAAAAAAGGCAAATATCTTCCTACCTGAGCCTCCTGAGTCGACCAGTTCGAGACCGCTCTTTGGCCACAGATCAGAAAGTGGCCAGCCTCTCAAAATGACAATTCAGTTGGAGGTCTTTTACATTTCAAGAAGAACCGTTTCGGTAGCTTCTCCTGCGCAGTGTTCGACCACCGGTACACTCTGATCTGTAGCTGTCCGAGGGTTTCCGGTTCAAGAAGGACCAAACTGTTAAATAAAAATAAAGATTACAACACAGGAGGCTCAGATCCAAAAGTTTACTAGTGTACACCAGGAGGCAAAAAACATACAAGTACAGAATTTTGTCTGACATGATACAGGAAGTATACAATTCTTATAGTTTCTACTTTCTAGTTTGTGTCCACCTTTCTAACGTGGTTAGTCACAGGGCACCTACATCACTATGGTTCACAACATCCTATTCATAAAGATTGCTGATGTTACATATTTTAAAAAAGTTTTCCCTTGGAAATAATATAGCCTTGCAAAGCACCTAGTCAGTTATAATGTCTTTCTGTAAATGTTACTCCTTCAAGGTTTCAGGCCTGCTTGAATACAATAGCTGGTTCAGTCTTGTAATACACTTCTTTGTTCTTCTTACAACATTCTCCCAACAGCTGTGTCTTATCTTGATAACATTTACAAGGCCAATTGTCCCAAAGGAAGGAGAAGAAGGTTTTCAATGCTTCATACATTTAATTTCCTGACCCAGCAGATAATCATTAGTGAAAAACATAAGCTTGCTGAGCTGGCTACTGCCTGGGTCAGAGTTCAAATACACTGCAGTTCCAAAGCTTCAAGCAATTACATGTAAAATCATTCTTATTGCCATATTAATAATAGAATAAAATGCATTATACACTATTTGCTTTTTAACTAGCACTTTATATATGTTCAAATACATATTTTTCTAACAGCAACATTTTTGGTCAATAGCTTTAAGCCCTTGTAATGTTCTATAACTGACAAAATAAAAAAAGGATTAATGGCTGAATTACAAGCAGTAGGGAATGCTTACATTACAACACTGATTGAGTTTAATGATTTTTCGTTATAGTTAGTTGATCTGGTTAGAACAAAAACGGGTTTATTACTTTGATTAATGTTACATTCAGTGTATTTTTTATTTTATTTTTTACTACCATGTATGTAGACATTTTCATAGTGTTTTGAGTATAAATGCATTTACAAGAGAAATTCCATTAGTTTCCACCCCTCCATTAATATGCAGAGGTGTTGCCTCGATGATTGTTGTGTGATTTAAACTTAGAGCATTTCTTGCCTATTTAAATGGTACTGTCTCTGGTATGCAATTCATGTTGAAGGCTGAGCAGTTTATTTCAGATTGTTTTAGATGTTTTTAGTCACTAGGTTAATATTAGACACATTCCAAACTGCTCTCTACAGAAAACATTTTTTACTAAATGCTCTTTGCTTCCCATATCTAGCTGTCATTAAAAACATAGCATAAGCACACACACAGGATTTTGCTACTTTATCAGAAAATTTAAGCAATGGGTTTTTCAGAAAGCCTATAAAAAGAAAAGATTGTGAAAGAAATTCAGGAGGATAACGGAATAACATGGCAAGATCTGATGCACTATCACATTAACACAACACTCAGGATACTAATTCACTTAGATAATGCTGCCTTTGATAGCAATACCCAGAGAATACAAACAGCAATACAGCATAACTGGCTTCATTTAACAAATGACAAGGTATTGGGTGGTATTCTACCCAAGTTATTCACCTTTACATATTGAATGACTAACAGTTTGGCATATTGGTTTAATCAACATAAAAAAGGAGGGAGAATAGCTACCAGTTTGCTAAATGTTAATTGGATGTGTTTTATTTGGCAATTGTAATGCATAGAAACATATTTATGTAGTAAAGACCTTAATACAAGAAACATACATGGATGTTTGAGATTAAACAATTCATTACTTGTGAGACAAAGTAGTTTATCAAGCATAATATTCCACTGGAATTAGTTTACCAAGCATAACATTCCAGTTGAAGTTGTTACATTGGTCAGATATCACCACTTTTAAATTTAGAATTTACAGACAGATACAAAATAATATAGTAATAACCCACGCCTGGGTGTGGGTAATGCTGGATTTACCCACGGTTGGTGTGGTTTGGTCACGAGGGCGAAGCCCGAGTGGCCAAACAAAGCCAACCATGGGTAAATCCAGCATTATTGCTATTATACAATGACATTATTTAAGAAAAAAAAAATTACTTTTCTTAAATAATGGCATTGTATAATGCCTCCTTGCTGCCCTTCTGCAGCAGACTGTCTAGTATTCTGTGGCAGTTGTGATGTACTGCACATGCGTATGCCTATGCAGTACATCAGAGCTGTGGGCAAAAGCAATGGAGAAAGCAAGATCTCCGTTGCTTTTTACTGTTTCGCTATGTTAAATGGGTTTAACATAGTGAGACAACTTTAAAAAAAGCAATGGAGAATCTCCGTTGCTTATTTTAAAGCTGTTTCACTATGTTAAACCCACTTAACATAACAAGACAGTTTTGAAAAAAGCAACGGAGAAAGCAAGATCTCCGTTGCTTTTTACAAACTGTCTCGCTATGTTAAAGGAGTTTAAAATAGCGAGACAGCTTTAAAAAAAGCAACGGAGATCTCTGTTGCTTTTTTTAAACCTGTCTCGCTATGTTAACATAGCGAGACAGTGTTTTAAAAAAGACTTATACTAATGGAAAAAGTCCGGGTGACCGGACCTTTTTCCATTAGTATAAGTCAATTTACAACGTGCACGCTGACCAACCAGCGTGCACGTTTTGGAATATTAATGGGGGGGTTATGGCATAATGACTATTGCTCACTGTAAACATGCTTCAACTGATCCAGGTGCATATTTCATATTTATAAGGATTGGCATGTGTGTCAGAAGAAATATGTCATGAGGGTTACTATATCTATTATTAAAAAGGAAGGAAAGAAGGAAGGAATGTGACTAATAAAAGACCCTTGTATAAACCACGTCTGAATGTTGTCTTCTGACATGATTTAAGTGCTATTAGGGGAAACCAGTAGAAAGCAAGAGAGCTTGGCGATATAGCTTTTAAAGTTCATTAGGTGATCTTTTGAATTAATAATATCTACAGGTGTTGATTTGGGATCTGTATACTTAAAAGTTAATAATGGGATCATTTGGGAAAAAAGGAATCATCGCTGGATTCATAGGTTCATAGAGTGTTATCGATCTTATTAGGTTCAAGGAGATAATAAGTTGAGTCACATCATTCAGTACTAGTAAGAGACTAACAATGTCTCCCATTAAGTAGAAATTCTCCACATAACACCAGTGAAAATGTGTGATCACTCACCCAGTCATCCAGACTAGTTTTAAAGGTTGTTAGGGAAGGACTGTGCAAGACAGGTAAGGGGAGTGTATTCCAGAAATAAAGAATACATTGGGTAAGGTAGCTATCATGCCATATGGTGTTATTGTTGTTGATGTGGTAATATAGGTTTAAGTCTCTAGCATGGGTATTTGCTTTTCTACTGGTTCTATTTAAGAGATGGAGTTCAAGAAATCCTGAGGAGCTCATACCAAAGAAGGCTAAGCCACGATTACTCCTCAGGAGTTTATATGATACTGAGTAGAGGGACAGTGCTTCCAGTCTCACAGAGTAGAAGGGTCCGATCCAGTACAAGGCGACCAAGGCAGCTGTCTGGGGCCCAGTGCTGGCTGGGGGCCCAGTCATCAACATTTAATAATACGGGAGCCTAGTATAAACCAGTTCTGAGAATTATTAATTAAAAAAAGTCCAAAACTGCTCTTAAAAAAGAAGGGGGATTTCCTACATGAAGTCTTATTGGCTCACCATTGTGTAGATCCGTTTTTTTCAATAGCAATGCTTTGAGCAAATGAGCTGGGATGCAGAACAAATGAAGAAAATGGTGCATGTAATTTTAGACTGAGAATGTGATGTCTCATATCAAGTGAGTGAAGAGCAGCAACATGAGAAACTCTTTATGCCCCATTTCAGTCCAAGTGTGAAAGTGGCACGAGTCAGCAAATGCAATGAGGTGTGTGTGTGTGTGTGTGTGTGTGTGTGTGTGTGTGTGTGTGTGTGTGTGTGTGTGTGTGTGTGTGTGTGTGTGTGTGTGTGTGTGTGTGTGCGTGTGTGCGTGTGTGTGTGTGTGTGTGTGTGTGTGTGTGTGTGTGTGTGTGTGTGTGTGTGTGTGTGTGTGTGTGTGTGTGTGTGTGTGTGTAAAATATCTCAGTTAGAGAGCACTGTCTAGTTAGTGTGTTGCACACAGCCAAGCACTGTACCTTAGCTATAGGAGGCAAAACCCTTAATCCTCCCTACCAACTTATCTTTGGTAAACCGCAGAGGACTACAATCAGTCAAAGTCAGCCATTATAGTTTCATTGTAGTTGACAAAATACACATTGATGCAAAACCTGTTGTTCTCTTATGTTTTTCATTGATTTAGAAGAGTCTGGTCTTATCTCTTTTCAGTTCTGCAGAATACCTCTCACTCTGCTTCAATATTATGCCTTGTTCTTCAGCAAGTCACTTAACTAGACAGTGATTTGGGTCAACTGGAAATTTGATGTAAGCTTCTCAATGGGCCCTGCGACTGCAAACCTAGTAACTAATCATGAACCAAAGTAGTTATGGTGTAAAGTAAGGAATTTGATTGTAGTTAACAGGAGCATCAACATATCAGCCATATTCTTTGGGTGTGATCCTTGTTATGTTGAATGTTGACGGTGTTTTTATTATTTAGCTGTGAATAAAGTGGATAGCATGAAAGCTATGAGTTTAATGTTAACATTTTAACTGACTCTATTTTTAATTCAATTTGTTTTTGCAGGCTAACAGGTGGGAAATGCATGTTGTTTGGGCTACAACAGTTTGTCAAGCACTAAACATAGATAAATGAAGGTATGAGCTGCTAAACAGCTGCGTTTTTTTGTATAGGGTTTTATTCCCTCAGCCTTCATTTGCCTTCTATGTCAATCTGCCAAGTTACTTCACCAGATAGTACTCTTGAGCTGCACCTGAAAAGGGTCACTAGTGGCCAGTGGGCAGTCCCAGGCTGTTGCAAATGCATTATACATTTGTCTTTTTGAATTCCTACCCCCTTCAAATTTGAGTCTGAATAATATCACTTCTCTTGTACTTTAATGGGTTGAAAGATGCATTTTCACTAAATGTGAGTTTCAAGGAAAGAGAAGTTTATGGTTCCTCATGCTATGTATATTTGCATTGTAAGAATAATTTGTTTTGTTTAGAAAATGTCTGTCAGTGTTTATTTCTGCAACATTTGAAATAAAAGTTGTATATGAAATACAAATTTCTGTGATAAATCATGCCTCTCAACTGTACAGATTTTTGCAGAATGTTTTTTTTTTTTCAGTTTTTTTTTTTTTTTTTACTTTTTTTGTGGTTTTTTGTGGTTTTCCAAATTTAGCAAAAAATCATTAAAGAAAAGAGAAAAAAAGAGAGAGACATTTGAGTTTCAGACTTCATACTCCTCAGAAAATTCATGCTAATGCAAACTTGTTATTCTGTCAACTTTCTAAGTTTGTAAGAGCAATATTTAAAAATTGTGCACATTTTTGTGCCTTTGTCCCACTTTTATTTATGGCTTTGTCCAGATTTCTTCCTCTAAGAGGTTGGGAGGTATGGTGATAGTTGTAAAAGTAAAAAACAAAATAGCATGACTTTTCACTACCTTTCTACATAGAATAATTATTCCTGAACAGCACTCATTGCCAACATTCTATATTATTTTTTCCATTCCATATTTTTTCTGTCTGTAATCTTTCTTCATTTGTTATTGTCTACGTCACATTTTTTGCACCATTCTATAATCATTATTTTTCTTTATATGTTTTTTAAACTATTAACATTTACTGAAACAATTCTTAAGTTGTTGGTTTCCCTATTCCTTAGTTTAAGGGAAATCATCCTCTCCTATTGATTTTTAAATATGTTCTTCATCATCCATTTCTTTTTCTCTTTTGAGTTTATCCTTTTACAGTTCCTTTTTCTATATTTAACCCTTTTTTCCAACAGAATTCTTTTTAAGTTTTAGTACTTTCCATCTTATTTCTTCCTCATCACTAACTTCAGAATCTATTACTATCTTACCCTCTTTCTCTTTTTCATTACTGCCTTTTTTTTCTAAATCATTTTCCATTGTTGCTTTTGTTTCTTCTTCCTTTTGTTCTTTGTCCTGCATTTTATTTTCACTACCTGGTTCATAATTTTGTCTTTACAATCCATCCATACGTGTCCAGTTTTATTACATTTATAACATCCAAGTTCACATCTCTTCTCATCATGTCCAGTTTACCTACATATGTAACATTTTGATTTATCACAATTATTTAAAAAAAAAACATGTTCTTGATTGTCCCCAGTACTTTTGCACACACTTGTTGCCTTCAACAGTTATAATGCCTGGGGTATGTATACATATTTTTTTTATTTTTCATTTTCAAAACAGCATTACAATCTTATTCCCCAGTCCATAATCCCATATTAACAAACACTTTAGAAATGTCTAATACTTCTTTACAAATACTTTTTGAATGAGTTTCTCAAGTCTTTCTTTCAACTTCTGTTCAAAATTGTGCATGTCTTTTCTTTTTGTTTCACAGAAAAAGGCTTTAACTCCATATTCATTGCATGGATTGTCACTCTGTCTTTTCTCCTATTTCTTTGGACCCTTACTACAAACCTTCCTTTAGCATTATCTTCTCTTTTTCTTCTTCGCTCTGGATAGCCACTGTCTCCATGTATGCTTTTCTTGGGTCCCCTTCAAATCTAAAACCCATAACATCTAATTTCATAACATTGAGACCAGAACATCTAAAACCCAAAACATCTAAAACCCATAACATTGAATTTCATAACATCTAATAGTACAAGTCACATGAAAATAACATCCCCTCCACATATAACGACATATAATGACACCAAGCTACCAAACACACTTTTTACTATGTTTCTCCAAGGGGGGCTTGATAGAGTGGGGTTAGGAAATTAACTTTTTCCCACTGTAGTGCAATCTTAGAGTTGATATATTTAATTTACGGGTGGTGTGGGGGCAGACCCTCTCACATGGGGGTGCAGGGGGACTTGCCCCCTGCAGAAACATAGTAAAAAGTGTGGTTGGTAGTTTGGTGTCATTATATGTCGTTATATGTGCAGGGGATGTTATTTTCATGTGATTTGTACTGTTAGATGTTATGAAATTCAATGTTATGGGTTTTGGATGTTTTAGGTTTTAGATGTTCTGACCTCAATGTTATGAAATTAGAAGTTATGGGTTTTAGATGTTTCGAAGTAGACCCTTTTTCTTTTGGGCGACCCTTCCGTTTTTAAGATAGTGTCAGCTTATTCTCCCTGGATCCTCTTCATTATGTCTCCCCATGAGACTTTATTTTCTTGTTCACTCTGAATGATCATTTAATTCAATATACCATCCCGCAACCCTTCCAACTGGAGAGTTGTAACAATACATTCTTCTTTTTTACCATTCTCTACCAGCTTCAATAACTCCTTCTGAAACATAATTTGTGATTTTCCAAAGTATTATTAACTTCAGTTTTAGAGCTGGCATTCACCTCCAGTCTAACAGGCATCACCTTCATCCCATGCATCATCCTCCCAGTCGCTACTGCACTAGGAACGTGACATGCACACTTACTCACATACAGACAGTCATGAGTACAGCCTGGGAAATAGGGGAAGTTCCCTGATGCCCTGGACAAATTTCCTTTAGTAGTGTAAATACTACCTCGGGTCTCCCCTGAAAGGAGACGACTAGCCTAGTGGAACTAACCCAGTCAGTAACGGATAAATAAGTAAGTAGATCAATAAATAAATAAAATGAAAAAAAATCTCCTTATGACACAAAATTAATGTGACTGTTTGATGTTGGTCATCCTCAACCTTTCAACAACATTCACTACATTATACCAACAGCATGTTTGGGAATGACTGTATTATTTTTGTGGTCTCTCATGGATGGCTAGCATGTCTCCTACCTCACCAGACACTCTGAAAGAGTAGCATCTGTAGTTATTTTTATTTTAGTTTGGTTTATTTACCAGGGTTGTACATTGATCACAACAGACCATTTGCAGGCACAGACTGACTGAAAAAAAATCACAAAAAAATAAGAAAACAGACCTAACTGACAAACACAGGGTAATCAGAGAAGGTGGCTAAATTCCATCCTTCCTTCATACTGTGGAGATTTCCATGCTTCCATTTCAGACCATGTTTTGTTTGCTGTACACATATTGCCAATAGGAGAGCTTATTTGGAGGAGAGATCTACATTGGTATTGCTGCGTTAATGATACACAACTTTACCTCTCATTCCCTTCTTCAGGATACTCTACCAGTTGTAAATTCTCTGGTAGTTGACCTGAAATGTAGCCATCAGCAGATGGTTAGCAATCAGCTTTAAAAATCCAACCCAACCAGTTGTTATGGTCATGCATGCCATTGCTGGTGTCTGCTTTTACAAGTGGTGAAAGAGGGAGAGAGAGTGAGAGAGAGAGTGAGAGAGAGACTGCTTAGGTTATATACTATAAGATGTTACAGTTGGCTCATTTTGTAACTTTGGTGTGCCAGACCAGTCTGGCTTGTGGCCAGAAATTACCATGGGAACAGGAAAGGGACCAGTAGCACTGAAATATATCATCTATTTCTCCTTGTAATTTTTGAGGTGGATGAGTTCCTTGGGAGTCAGTGCTCATAAGCCTGTTATGCAGCTGTTTGGTACCCTATTTATGTATAATTAGTATGGGCCGAATCCCAAAGCAGCAGTGTTCCTGTACTGGATACTTGCAATGCCAATATCAGTCTTCTTTACTTATATTTATACTTAATATTTATTTTACTCATTTATATTTTTTTTTGTTTTTGCTTTCGATGTTTAGTGGTGGCAGCAGCACTGATTTATAACCCATAACCCTGTGTATCATAGAATCACAGAAAATACATGGTCCAGTAGCCATTTGCACTTTGCCAACCCTCACGCTTAGCTCTTACCTCTTTCTTCAAGGAAAAACAGGGCAGACATACTCAGTGTGTATTTATGGATACCTAGCCAGTTGTTTCACTCATTTTTGAAGGAAGAAAGTGTGTTATATTGTTTCATTTGGAGTGAAAGTTTATTTCAGAGAAGGTGTAAGTTTTGTATGACAACTTTGTCTCATCACAATATTTTGTTTATTTGCTGAAGCGAGTTTAGATACCTGGTTCTAGTGTTAGTGGGACTGTTTGAGTTGTGGAGATATAAGCCATCTTGGACTACAGATTCGCTAATGGCCAGAAGGTAAGGCACAGCTCACCCCTAAGGAGACTGTAGAGCACTGAATAAAGTTACAGTGTTTTCAGCCTCTGCTGGTATCTCTTTCCTTTTACGCCTGTGATCTTTATAGTGAGGAACCTCTGGAGTCCTTCCAGTAGCTTGATATGCCTAGTAAGATAAAGGTATATCCCAAAAGGAGCACTGTGTTCAATATTAGGTCTGATCAATGCAGAATACAGAAAGGTAAGAAGTTTCTTGGATCTAGATTGAAATATCTTTTGCAATCAGCTGTTCCAGGTAAACAGATTTCACAACCACTGTTGCAGCATGATGGTCAAATACAAGAGAATAATCTGCCTTCACTGCAAGGTCTCTCACCACACTTTCATTTTGTGGATGAAGGGATTGTTTGCCTAGTATGATACTTCACTTTTTAACATTTAGCTTTAACTGATTTTTGAGCAGCCTTTAGCTTTAACCTGATTTTTGAGCAGCACTTGTTGATATGCATACACTTCATTTGGAGCTTCTGTGTATCAGAGGGGTGTGTGTGTGTGTGTGTGTGTGTGTGTGTGTGTGTGTGTGTGTGTGTGAGGATGACACAAAGTTTGCGGTCATCTACATACTTGGTTAGCCAGAGATATGCATTAGTCATTTGGAGCATACTTCTCAACTGTCCAGATTTTCCCAGAATGTCCAGATTTTGCCTCATATTTTTGGTCTGCTCCTAATGAAATTTGTGGTTTTCTGGTAAATTATTGAAGTTCAAAGTCATTAAATAACAATAAATAATGACAGACATTTGAGTTTCAGATTTTACATCTTTCAAAAATACATATTAATGCAAAGGCTGTTATTCTAGCAACCATCTAAGTTTATAGGAGCAATATTTAAAATCTGTCCCTATTTTTGGGCCTTTGTCCCCACATTAGTTTTTGCTTTGTACAGATTTTTTGCTCTTAGAGGTTGACAGGTATGGTTTGGAGCTCTGCAAAGCAGATGCTGAATAGCAGAGGTCCTAGCATGGATCCCACAGGAATCCAACTGGTCATCTTCATGTTTAGTGCGGATGCATCTGCCATACTCATTACAAGGATTCTGTCCTTCTACCAACTTGCCATCTACCTAAATATGCAATGGTCAGTTGGTGTCATTTAGCTTGATTATTATGTTAACATGTTGTATGGTATGAAAAGCTTTAGCTAGGTCAAAGTTTTCTGTATGGACAGCATGTCTACTGTCACGGAGTTTGTTACTTTCTTATAGAAGCTGACCAGGTTTATTAGACAGGATCTGCCCTTAACTAAGCCAAATTGCTGGGGGTCAAGCCTTATAAGATTTTTGATACCATAGTTAACTAGGTCAGTTAAGATATGTTCCATGGCTTTGCAGATGAAAAGTAAGCAAGCTAAAGGGTCTGTAGTTTATGGAGTCATTGGTGGGTCCACCTTTGTGAGGTGGCATCATAACAGCTGTGCACCATACTTTTAGGACAAAACCAGTGGCTAAGCTCAGGCTGAATAGCTGTAGACACAGTTCCACAAGGACATGTTTTGTACCTTCGATAAAGCAACTGGGTATATTATCAGGTGCACTGGATGATGTATTTTTCATTTTGGAAAGGATCTTTGGCACATGTTCTTTGGATATGATGTGAAGTTTGAGATTCTGTGGGATATGTGGGGTTTATCTAGTTGCTTCAGTGGTCCAGTTTGCACTGAACTTGTTTACTAGTGTGCTGGCTACATCTACTGGGTCCAAGTAGGTAGTGCCATTTGGGTAGGTTCTGAACAATACTGGGTCCTTAGTTACATAGCTTCTGATTCTAGTTTAACATCATGGGAGACCATTGTTTTCCTGATGGTGTTTTTAGTTCCTTTGTTAGCGTTTTAATGTAACCTTGATTTGAGTGGTTTTGCATATATAGTTTAAGAATATTTTTTGTTATATTTATTATTTATATATGTGGACAACCAGACTGGTTTACTTTTAAACTTCCCATTTTGTTTGAATCTGGCAAGGACTGACAGGTTAGTGTATTTACCCAGGTACACATAGAGCTTGTATACATAACTACTTGTATCAGTATCTTGGGTAATGCAGTTAAACCTGAATTTAGTGACTTGATCATAAAATTGTGGAAGGACTGAGCATCTGAATTATCTGAGCTTTGTGATAGTTACATCTAATTGTTTGGAGATTTGAATGAAAGGGTTAGCAGTATGAGATCTGATTTAACTGAAAAAAGGAGTACCAGGGGATAGTTGATACTAATGCCATGTTGGTGGACAAGTTCAAGAATATTTTGCCCTCCAGTGGGTTCCTTGAGAATTTGGTCTGGGAATTGTTTATGAAATCAAAGAATTTTTCAGACTCATCTACATTTGAGGTATAGTTAACTCAGTGTATCATCCTATAGTTAAAGTCTCCTAGGGAAATGGAATTCCTGTTGATTTGAAGTACATCCAATGTATTTAGGAACGTAATATTGGTTTCTGGGAGCATAGAGGGGATCCTATAACATTTTATGATCTGATAGTCCTATTTAGTGTGATTTGGATCTCAATCAGTGCGTATGGGTGTGTGTTCATGTGTGTGTATATGTGTGTGTGTGTGTGTGTGTGTGTGTGTGTGTGTGTGTGTGTGTGTGTGTGTGTGTGTGTGTGTGTGTGTGTGTGTGTGTGTGTGTGCATGTTCCTGTGTGTTTTTATGTGAATTTGTGTGTATTTGTGTGCGCGCGTGTGTGTGCACGTGCGTGCTCGTGTGTGTGTATGTTCCTGTGTGTTTTTATGTGAGTGAGTGTACGTAAATGTGTGTGTGTGTGTGTGTGTGTGTGTGTGTGTGTGTGTGTGTGTGTGTGTGTGTGTGTGCGTGCGTGCGTGAATGTGCATGTGTTCGTCTCTGCATATGTTCATGATCGTGCATGTGTGCGAGTGTGTGTGTGTGTTTATATGCGAGTGCATGTGTGCATTTGTGCATGTATGTGTGTGCGTGCATGCGTGAGTGTGTCTAATCACATATCAACTGGTTGCAGTAGGGCAGTTCATGAAACCATACCTCTGACCATCATCCTGTGATTTTTTAAATATTATCCCAGTTATTTTTATTAATCTTTATTCAGTGCTCATATTCTTGTTGCGTCTGAGCTTGCCTCATGTGTATTGGTAATGTCTATTTGTATTTGTACTTGTTTAATGATGTTTACTTTTATTCTACATGTTTTAATGAGTATGTACTTGATATAATACTCAAGGCATTCAGCAAAACTGCACAAAACTCAAACAAATTAAAATAAAAAATTTTTGTAAGGGGGCAAGCCCCCTGTACCCCTCAAAATCCCCTGTAATTATATGTACCTACTCCGAGACTGCATTACAGTGGAGAAAGGGTAAATTCTCCAGTACCCACTGTTCTGTTATCACACATAGAAAAAAAAAATAGTAATATGTGATCAGTTCACTTTTGATCAAGTTTACCAGCTTTTTTTTTCTTCTGCTAATCTACCACTCTGTCACCTAAATGACACTTGTTTTAAAATATGTTTCGTGTTAAGCATTTAACTAAACCTGAGCTTGAATCATCTCTGACATTCAGTCAAATGGGAAGCTTTCAGCAAATTGCTGAAAACATATTAACACAAAAAATGAAATTACTAAGAGATTTTTGCCAGCCCAACAGTTCATTAATAACTGTATACGGGTCTATTGCTCCATGCACAGAAATTGTCCCAGCATCTTAAACAGTCAAAAAGATGTGTCACAATGACTGCCATTTTACATCAGTTAGCTGGGCTGCAAAAACTACTGCCTTTAATAAAGCACTTGAACACTGACCATCATGGCAGCACACAGACAGAATGCTGGTTGTATGTATGCTGATTATTTATAACAGAAACTAGACATGCATACAGCATACAGACACTCACATATATAACATACACACACACAATGACATATACAACACGTCTCATAGACACACAAATATGCATGCAGATACATGTGCACACACACACATACACACACACACACACACACACACACACACACACACACACACACACACACACACACACACACACACACACACACACACACACATGCATAAATTATAAGGCACCTGGTTAAAATATTTTTTTGCTCTACAGTGTCATTTACTGATGATAAATTAATTAGGGCAGAACTGAATAATAATACCGATTCTTCACCGTTAAAAGGTCATTTATTACCCCAGCAATTTCAGCCTGACTGCTATGTTTAACACAAGTCTGAATAGAAAGGTCTATTGTCTCTGCATTTATTTAATATGCAGTCAAATGGCAAATACGCATTCTTCTGAATAAACAGAAGGTTAAAGATACAGAGGAAACTGTTTAAATCATCCAAAATGGTCTTTTAAAGCAATGATTGAAGGTATCTGTGTCTCAGTGAAAAGATAATTTGATAATTAATTCATCTCAGTGCATTAATGCAGGCAAGACCCAGTCTTGTTAGGCCTTGTGCAAAAACTGTAGGTAGTGGAATGAATCCTTGAAACCAGGCGCAGAAGTCTGCCGTAATCTAACAAATAAAACTTAACATAAGACTAAAAGAAAAGCTATTGGCAGAAAAAATTAACAAATAAATCTGTCCCGAAACGTGTAAGAAAGTATTCTGCTGGATGGAAGTCAGGATGGGTGACTTAGCCTTCTGACCACCTGAAAACAAATGGCAAGTCAATATAACACAATGAAGTTCTCCAGATTGGAACATTGCCTTCTTATGCGAAATCTTTGCTTCCTAAAATTCATAATGTATGCTAGCCTTAAGTTCAGTATGCAGGAAGGTGATATGCTTCTATTTATGGCCTCTGCCATTCCCTTTTATGTTCACAGAGCTCATCATCAATCTAAGTTTCACATGTGGTCAAGCAAATAACAAAATGTACATGGCAGGAGTAAGCAGATATATGTCAGCTCCCATAGCTATATTAATGTGCAGTAAAAAGCATGTCTGGACCTCTTACAGTGTGGACTGAGGGCAATTAGTTGAAGGAATGAAGAAATCAAATTTCAGCATTCACATTCCTACATTCTACCAATTTAAGACCTGGGAAGTGTAACCGAAATAGATTCACTGTGAACCACATGAGACGGTGATACAGCCTTGAACTGTCTCCACCAACATAGCCCCTGAGGGTAACCATTTGAAACGTCTGAACTTGCTAGATTATGTCTCAAAAGACAGAGAATGAATGGCAGAAAGAATGGAGTTATATATATTAAGTCCAAGATGCCCATTTTTTTAAATATTCCCTTTTGTACGAGGTGTCTTGCTCCCTCCACATCAGGGGGTGCAGGTGAGCTTGCTTCTTGCAAAAAAGTTTAAAGGAGAAGACCAATGTTTGAGATTCACTAGTTTTTTTTATTTAGTATGTGGGCACTCTGCATTTCAAGTGCCGACATTTCAGCAGGGAGCCTACCTTAGGTGGTAGCACCAAGAAATGATATCAAGTCTAATGTATGTTCTGAACAAGGGGTTCCCACGGTAACAAGGTGAACAAAGCAGAATCCTTTCATAATACAGGGAAATCCTTGATACTTATGGTGAAATTCCTGAGGTCCTCTCAGTTGAAAGACCCCGCCACTAAGTCAGTGAGGTCTGGAAAGTCTGGAAAGAATCTCTTCACACTTGGATGGACAGTCGACAAGGAAGAACACACAACTTACTTCTGTACTCAAGGCATACTCAAAAACAGATGGGGTTCCCATCTTGAACTTTGCTTAGATGCAGATATGATCTAGAACAAATCACATTACTCATCCTAGACACTGACATTCTGAAAACCCTGACATCACTACACATGCCAAATAAAGACCAACATTCTGATTTAGCAATGTCTGTAATAAATGCCATGTCAGTATCAGACATACCGGAGAATTCTAGCTTTATTTTGGATAAGCCTGACATTTGGATACAGCATCTTTTGGGGGTGTGGTGGTGTCAGGTTCCCAAAACCCATGTGAGGAGATGACACAAAACTGTAGACACATCAAACAGGATGGAAGAGTGGCAGTCAGCACAAAAGGTTATGAGTATGAGCTGCTAACGATCTGCTTCCTGTGGGCTAGGGTTTGATGCCCTCTGGCTTTGTTTTTCCATTGTGTGACTCTGAGCAAGTCACTTAACCAGACAGTGTTCTGGGGCAATTGAGAAACTGGGCCAGGCTCAGTAATTTAATTGAATAATCTCCCTCCTTCAATCAGGACTATCAGTAATCCTGCTTCTTTTAAAAAATCCCTCAGACTTCATCTCTCCTCTCACTGGCTATGTTCCTGTACCCTAACAAACCTGACCCCCCTCACTGGTACCTGTCTCTTCTCACTTTAATTACTGGTATTTCCTCTCCTTCCCTCTACCACACTAACTCCGTCTGCTGTCACTTTTAGCTGGATCTTGCCCTACTTTTTCCCATCTGTCTCCTCCTATTCTTACTCTGAAGCTAAATCTTCTCACTGCTAAAAACTCTCCCTATATATTTTCACTTACGTGTTAATTGAATGTATTCTATTTTTATACCATGTTTACCAACTATTCTTCATTGTTATTAATACTTTTACTACAATCTGCTTCTACTGCTCAATATACTTTGTATTGTGTGCAACACTTCAGTGTATGTGATTAATGTGGAACTTTTCTCCCCTGTATTGTGCATAACATTTCTGTGTATGTAATTATGGCAGCTTTTCTCCTTGTATTGTCTGTAACATTGCTGTGTATATGTAATTAATGTGGAGCTTTTCCCCCCGGGCTTCCACTGAAAACAGGCTCATTCTCAGCCTAGTGGACATTCCCGATAAACAAATGCAATGAATAAAATAAAATAAATGAATACTCGTCACCTAGACTGCATGCCTATTAATTATCAATGAAGCTATTAATGTATTAATGCATTTCACTACTGTTGAAGTTAGATGGCTAAAACAATTGACAGACCCCATGCTTCATGGTCTGCCACACCAAATCCCCTCTGCCCCCACCCTATACTATTTTAATATATGGTGAACCTGACAAGCGTGAAGACACAAATAGAGAGTATAAGACGGCAGAAAGCATGTAGTATAAAGAACTTGACTCAACATTAAATAGTCTTGCCAGGCCTCGTGGAACAATGATAGGCAGATATTTATATTTCAGCTGAGACGATATCAGGCACAATACTTCAAACAATTTATTGCAAGACAAAAAAATACGTACAATTAAACCAATGACCAACAGTGCCTAAGGAACCAATTCTACTGTATGAACTAGGGCCCCACTGAAGTCAAACAGTATGTAGCACGATCCAGGGTAAGCAGTCCGCAACATTTAATACTGACCCAGAAAAAACACAACTATCCACTAAGTTATATGCTCATGTGTAAAAATGATGTGCTTCTGTATCAAATCAGGGCTAGAAAAGCATAGCTAAATGTAATCTTAGCATTAGCTAGATAACATGAAGAATCCAAGACTACAAAGTCATTCTCTATATCACTCTCTATCACTGTCTCTCTCCCTCTCTGTTTCTCTCTCTCTCTAACCTTTTTTCTGTTCCGTTAGTTGCCATCCATTTACCTGCTCTTCTGTAAATATCTAAAGGGATCAGCTGTTTCTGCTTCTTTTGCGCCATCTTGTGGTAATAAATGGCCATTGTTTTGCTTTAAAAGTTACTAATACACTTAGTGACATATTGAGATACTGCAACTGCAGTCATCCATAAGTAAAATATACACATGTATTTTTTTTCTTTAACTGACACTTTTCCCCTAACCATCCATTGTTTGACTTCTCCTGCCTTGCCAGTTTACACTATGAAAAGTTTTTTATTACACTTGTAGGGTGCATTCCTGCACTTCCATATACAAAAATTCTAATTATCAGATTTTGGGGATAAACTCTTGGCTAGGCTTGTAAGGGAAGGGCCCCAGGGCCATTAGCCTAGTCACCTCCTCTGATCCTAAGTGAGGTGCATGGTTCTTTTCCAGGTCCACTGGAATTCTCCAGCCAGTGTCACAGAACAGTGCCTGCTGTTGTGTTGTTTTTGACTGGAATTAAACCCCCCCCCTTCAGTAGTTCCTCTATTTTCCATGGCACTGTAGTAAGGTTGAAGTTCATGAAAGCTTTGCATGAGCTAATACCTGGAGATATTTTATTCAGGCTAGACCATTGTATAAGATATACAGGTTAGTGAACAACTGCCAGTACAACTATATGAAGGGATCTAGAGTACAATAAAGTTGTATAATGTTTATCTGTAAGGATTGTTTGTTCATAGGTTCATAGGTTCATACTAGGCTATCTGCCCTGGGGCAATTTTAAGCCTAGCCCGATTCTGTATGGCTTACGCCACCCCTTGATTTGAGTATACCGTGCCCTTTTTAAGGTTTAGTTTACTGTGCCTCTGTCTAATAGTGACACGGGAGTAATCCCTGGGACAAACCTACGATCCCCCATCCACTTATCGAGATTCTTCTTGAAGAGATTCGGTGAGGTGCTCTGCCTCACATGAACTGGAATTCTATTCCAGAGTGAAGGGAGCCTCTGGGTTATGAACCTGTCCCAACAGCAAGTTCTATTTATTTCTATGCTGAGGTTCAAGTCCCTCGAGCATGTGGCTCTAAAGGATTTAGATTTACTGAGGTGGAGCATGTCCATTAATTCTGGATTTGACATAGCTTTGTATGTCAGGCATAGATCGCCTCGAAGTAGACGGTATGCAACTGAGTAGAGCTGGAGTTTTTTTAACCGAGCAGCATATGACATCTGTTTGAGAACCTTGATCCTCTTGGTGAGATACTTTTGGGGTCTTTCTAATTGCTGCAGGTGTCGGGTAAGGTATATCCCAAAAGGGGCATTGTATTCTATGATGGGCCTGATGAGGGATGAATAAAGGGGCACGATTACCTCTCTTGATCTAGATGTGAAACCCTTCGTGATGAGGTGGGCTATGTAGAAGGTCTTTCTAACCACTTTGGCAATGTGGTTTTCAAAGGAGAGATTGCTATCAACTTGGGTCCCCAGGTCCCTAATAACTTTCTCTGTACTTAATGGGTTTCCGCCTATGTGGTAATTTGTGGGCACATTGTTTTTGCCAAAGGGTATGACTATACATTTTTTGGCATTTAGCTTTAAACCATGGAGCTGGCACCAGTTATCTGTCTCTGTGAGACCTTTTTGAAGGATGTTTGTGTCAGCTGGAGAGTTGATTATGGCGCCCAGTTTGCAGTCGTCTGCGAACTTGGTGAGCCATAGTCCTCCCATGTTTGCCTGTATCTCGGAAAAGTATATACCGAACAAGAGTGGTCCCAGGACAGAACCCTGTGGGATTCCACTTGTGACCGGTTTCGAGTCTGACATGGCTCCAGCAACTCTCACTCTGTGGGTTCTATCTTTGAACCAGTTTGCGACCCATCTTGTGACATAGGGGTTTATATTTAAGCTGGATAGCTTATCTATGATGCCCGAGTGGGGTATTGTGTCAAATGCCTTTGCAAGGTACAGATAGGCTGTGTGGACTACCTTCCCTTCATCTATGGCTTTGGTGACTGTTTCAAAGAAGTCAACCAGGTTCAAAAGGCAGGATCTGTCCTTGCCAAAGCCGAACTGGGTAGGATCTAGTGTCTGTAGGTCCCCAATGTCTTTGTTTATGAGCTCCATGATGATCCTCTCCATAGCCTTGCAGACTAAGCTAGTCAGGCTTATGGGGCGATAGTTTCCAGGGTCCGTAGAGGCTCCACCTTTGTGGAGTGGGACCACTGTTGCTGTACGCCATTCTGTGGGCACATATCCTGTAGTGAGGCTGAGATTGTATAGCTGTTTTATTTGAGGGATTAGTTCCTCTTGTAGTTCATGTAGGACGCAACCTGGGACACCATCTGGTCCCATGGAAGCAGTGTCTTTTGCTTTGGAGAGGGCAGCCTTCACCTGAGCAGCTGAGATGTTTGGGAGGCAGCCCTCTGCCGGGATAGATACTTGCCCTTTTGGGGGAGGTGGTGGAGAAGTTTGCACTGAATCTGTCTGCCAGGATATTGGCGATGTCTGTGGTTTCAGTGTATTTTTTTGTCATTTAGAATCAACTCAGAACAAGTCTGGGAGTTGCATCCCAGGTTTCTAACATAACTGAAAAAGCCTTATGATTGTCTTTGGTGTCCTGTGCAATTTTTCTCTCGAAGCTGGCCTTGGAGGATTTTATGAGGGATCGTAATTTTTGCTAGTACTGATCAGAGATGCCATCCCTATTAGGGATTTTGCTCTATCATGTAGTAGCTTCCTCCTTCTGTTGTACAGTTTATTTATGGCAGGGGTCCACCAGACTGGATGCCTGCCTTTGGATGATTGGGTCTTGGTTTTGTTTGGGATAGCATGATCCATGCATTCCTGGAGATGTCCGTAGAATGCATTTATATAGGATTCTGCAGTTTGGGCTGTAGTTTCCACTGGCCCTGGGGCCTTGAAGGATTCCACTTCAGTTTTGAGAAGTGAGAAGTTCGCTTTTGAGAAGTTTTTCACTGTGGTTTTCTGCGCTGGGGGTAGGGTCGGGATGTGGACATCCAGTGAAATTAATTTATGGTCTGATCTTACCAATGAGGGATATACTTCTGGTGTGGAGCATAGAGTCCCCATGTTGGTAATGATCAGGTCTAGTATGTTGTCCCCTCTTGTGGGAGTGGTAACTAGTTGTTCCATAGCATTTGAGTTTATAATTTCCAGGAATCTTTGGGCTAAGGTGCTGGGGCTTGAGTAGTGCTCCCAGTCAATGTTTGGGTAGTTGAAGTCACCCAATATAATGGTGTTCGGAGAGATCTTCATGTTCTCCAATGTTTTCAGGAAGGCCGAATGGGATTCCTGACTTTGAGAGGGTGGTCTGTAGGATGCTATGAACTGAAAAGCAGTCTTGCCCACTGTTAGTTGCACATGGATGGTCTCCGATACTTCGTGCAATGCCACTAACCTGGAGGTGTGGATATCCTTGATAAATATGGAAACTCCCCCTCCTTTTGTGGTTCGGTCCGGGTTTTGGGGCCGAAAGGCATGATACGAGGTATAGCCTGGTAGTGCTGGGGTGCTCTCTGGAGCCTTGAACCAGGTTTCTGTCACTGCACAGATATCGATGTTCTCCATACTGAGGAGGGCTTCGAGTGCATACATCTTGAGGTTAAGACATCTGGCGTTTAGCAGCATTACCCGTAGTTTCTTGTTCCTTGTGCTGTCTATGGGGATGGGTTTGACTTTTGAGCCTTGCCTAAAAAAGGCACTATGGGGGTGGCAAGAGCCTTTGCCAATATCCGAAAGCCCAGTGGTGACAGGTGCAAGCCGTCCCTAGTGAAGCAACATGGCTTGTCGAGCATGTCATCCCAGGCTGACAGACACTGGATCCCCTTT
Source organism: Protopterus annectens (assembly GCF_019279795.1). Lineage (NCBI taxonomy): Eukaryota > Metazoa > Chordata > Ceratodontiformes > Protopteridae > Protopterus > Protopterus annectens. The sequence goes on along the minus strand of NC_056735.1, from coordinate 30,955,828 downwards.
GAATGACACCAAAATTTTAGCCAATTGTTAAAATCGATCATTTTATCTTTGTACTGTGGCATCATTCTAGGTGAGGGTAAGATGCTGCTCAAGGTCAGGGTCATACCAGCCTGGGCTACATGATCAGAGAGCTCCTCTATGTCTCTTTTCATGTAGTCCAGGGAGGTACGTCTCAGGTCCTTCACACCAGCATGTACAATGACTGAGTCATATTTGTATTTGCTTTGGAGTGACCTGAGTGCTTGTGTTATGTGTCGGATCCTAGCACCCGACAGGCAGCTCACCGTGACCTTCTCTTTATTCAGCCTGGTGAGTGGGACATCAGTGTGTCTGACAATAGAGTCACCTATAACAAGAGTATCAGGTGTGTTATTCAGCCTTAAGGGCTGTGGCTGCTTGGCACACTGACTTTGTGGGTTGTGTGTTGTGTGTGTTTTGTTTTGAGGTAGCGTTTGCTTGGATGTCTGCTTTGGAGGTCTCTGTTGCTTAGGTAGATTTTTATTTAGAGCCTCGAGTATGTTTTTGTGTATTTATGTGTTTGGTTCGCTGATGTGGTGGGACTATGTGATACTGGAATTGTGTTGTGTGAGGTTACCTTCTCCTCCTGACTGGTTACACCAGTTTTGAGATGAGAGAGCTCAGCCTCCAGTTTGGCTAAATAGTTGCATCTCTCACATATATTTGAACCTGTTTGGAGGAGGAGAGGGCTGTCCATGTACATGAGACAGTTGTAACATTGCCTCAAAATTCCCAGATTCACCAGCTGGACTGGAGAGGAAACCATTGACTGACCTTTGGACATGCTAGAGTAACAGGGAAACTGAATTTAAGACGGACCAATAGAGGACAGGGTAATCAGAGAGTATAAGAGTAAGTAGTGCTTATGGTTTAATAGTGCTAACTTGTAGGATTACTTAATTGGACCAGTGAAGGGCCTTAGAATGAGAATATGGTGTTTAAATTGAGATATAGAGCAGTTCTAAGGGAAAAAGTGAAGAGCAGACTTTGTGGAGCCAGGAGTAGTTTAAACCCAATTAGGCGGCGCTGCCCGTTGTTGCGCTTATGCTCAAAACGCAGCAAAACCGCAAAAGAGGGTTTTAAGAGAGGAAGATGAAGGAGTTTTGGAATTGACCCAAAATGGCCAATAAAACTACAGTTTCAAGTCAGTAACCACTCCCACAGGGGCAGGCAGGCTGCTCAATGTTTTTCACTGCCACTGATCAACAGAGAGACTTTCCTTTAGCCCAAGCAAAAATGGCCTCACAGAAACTTACAAACAGTTCAAGAACAGCAAGCCTGTAACTGAACTTTTTAAATCTCAGAAAAGTGGGAAAAAAGCAAGATTTTTTGTTTTTGTTTTTCAGAGATAGCAGAGGTTAACAAGTATCAACAAGTTATAACAGTGCAGTAAATGACCCCACACAAGAGTGCTAGGCCAAAGACAGATAAAATGCAAGTTTTGAGAAAAAAACGATTTTAAAAATAAGTGCAAACAGGAAATTCAGTAAACAGCTCTATGTTGTGCTCTAAGTACAGTTTCTAATGCAGAAATCAAATTTAACAAGCCAGAAAATGCTCAAAATAGGCGGCTATGCAGAAAAACTTAGCAACTAAACAGAGGAAAAATACTTAAAGTCTCAAAAGTGGCTCCTTTCTTCTCTCAGCGTTTTCTTCTCTTGGTGGGTGCTTCACCAACAGCCAACAAGCCTGAAAAGATGCCAAAACCACGAGGCAACCAGGTTTTAAGAGAGGAAGATGAAGGAGTTTTGGAATTGACCCAAAATGGCCAATAAAACTACAGTTTCAAGTCAGTAACCACTCCCACAGGGGCAGGCAGGCTGCTCAGTGTTTTTCATTGCCACTGATCAACAGAGACTTTCCTTTAGCCCAAGCAAAAATGGCCTCACAGAAACTTACAAACAGTTCAAGAACAGCAAGCCTGTAACTGAACTTTTTTAAATCTCAGAAAAGTGGGAAAAAAGCAAGATTTTTTTGTTTTTGTTTTTCAGAGATAGCAGAGGTTAACAAGTATCAACAAGTTATAACAGTGCAGTAAATGATCCCACACAAGAGTGCTAGGCCAAAGACAGATAAAATGCAAGTTTTGAGAAAAAAAACGATTTTAAAAATAAGTGCAAACAGGAAATTCTGTAAACAGCTCTAGGTTGTGCTCTAAATACAGTTACTAAAGCAGAAATCAAATTTAACAAGCCAGAAAATGCTCAAAATAGGCGGCTATGCAGAAAAATTTAGCAAATAAACAGAGGAAAAATACTTAAAGTCTCAAAATTGGCTCCTTTCTTCTCTCAGCGTTTTCTCCACTTGGTGGGTGCTTGTCTGACATAAATGGCTTTATCTGTATAACAATGCTACTCAAACATATTTCAACAGCCTGTTTTTCATTTCTTACCTTTAGGTAGTTAAATCCTTGCTTGTACTTTGTACTGCAAAAATTATAAACAGGAGGATTACAGTATGAATACAATGTAAACCTTTCCTTATTCCCAGAGTGTTGCGGTCTCTAAGCTACAAATTGTTTCTGGGATTCATACAATACACATTGTGCAGCATACATTAGTACAGGTATTGGTAACGTTCAGGTTGTGGGCAAGTCTAGAAAATGTGGGTGCACAGCAGTTGGAATAGTACAATATGCAGGCCATGCTAACAACTGCATAATGAGGAACCACTGCCAAATGACTCATACAGATTATACAAATAAAGGAACATAAAATGTGACTGATTCAGAAATGCATAAAACGGTGGTGCTACAAACCTGTGTTCCCACTGTGGCACATTACTGTCATTCGGATGAGGAAGGAGGTGCAGACAGCACCTGGAATTCCACCACCTGATAGAGTAACAGACTATGAACTGTTTCTGAGTGGGTAGGGATAGTGTAAGGGACATAGTAGAATTGTGCCAACCACAGGGGGGATGAAAGGGGTTACATAGTATGTCCATTCTTGTGGCTGCAAAGATAAATGTGGCATTAGCCATCTTAGCTGCAGGAACCTTCCAGCAACCTATAGATATGATAGTGATATCACAAGCATCAGCAACACAAATTCTAAACCACTTTCTTAGCATTATGCTAAAACATGTGAAGGAACATATCTGGTTCCCTAGGACTGTAGCAGAGAGAACTGACACCTAGCATGCCTTTTAAAACATTGCCCATTTTCCTGTGGTTCTGTGAGCCATAGATTGTACCCGAGTTGCTATCAGGACCCCATGAGGACTTATGATAAATTAAAAGTAAGGGTTTTCAGTCCCTGAATAGTCAGGTGGTTTGCAATGTCCAGGTCATTATAAATAATGCATCTGTGTAACCCCTGGCAGTTCACATGATTCACATGTCACACATTGCTGACTGTTGCCAACCTTTCCTGTGAGGGGACTTCCCATAGGGTCAACTGATTAAGAGGTACACATACATGGTAGATAGACAGGCCTATATACACAGATACCATGCATGTATGGAGAAGGCCACATATAGTATGTTGTTCATTGTGTACTGCAGTTGATGGCAGGTATGTTCTACAACTCTGGCTGATGAATCTGATATACTAATCCCACTCTGTGCAGGAAATGTCTAATAATGCAGCACACGTGGAAATAAAAACATAGTGGAGCAGGTATTCAGACTACTGAAACGAAGCTTCTGATTTTTAGACTGCTCAGAAGGAACACTTCTGTACAGTCCAGACACATGCAGCAAAACAATTTTTTTCTACGTACCATGCTCTACAACCTGGTGTTGTACAAACTAATTGATGCATATCATGTCAGGGCCTACTGTACAAATCATACCCTCAGCAGAAGGGTTGGCTATAGAATTATGGGTCGAGCATGCAGCAGCAGTAGTACCACAGCCCAGATAGATATAGGTACAGTACTCAGCAGCATTGAAAATTAGGTGTCACCTAGTCCACAGCTATGGGCCATGACACCGATAGCACAGCATAAAGTGAACCCACTCACAGCTACAGTCTGCATGGCCTGTAGAAGCAGAACTTATGGCAGTTGTAATGTGCCCTGTTGATGCACTCATGAGGCAACATTTGCCACCAGTGACTGCAGCAGCAGTGTGTGCCTTGCCCCTAGCCTCTCTGTCATTATGTAGATGATGCATGTTCTCCTGTAGGCCCCAAAATACACTCACAAGCTCCACAGTTTGGGGGGTTGCAGCCTTCTGTGCCTTAATCACTGATGATCTACACATCCAAGTTTTGTAACCATATCATTGACAATCATGGAGTCATGACATTGCTGCATCCCTTCCACATTTCTCCACTGTCATGGGTATGCTTACCTCAGATGCACTGTACATGTTAGATGCTGTGTGGGTTGGACCATATGTGGCGTCTATGTGGGACTCTCATTTGCTGGATGTCTGTCATGCGCTATCCAGTCAGTGTGCTCAGCTAATGGTGGATCATGTGACTCATTTCCCTGTAGTAATGCAGACAAGGCAAGTGTGTTACAGGACTGTACCACTTGCATGCTGTCATTATTACCAAGCACAAAGGTCCTGCTGATGTCAGATCTGTGAGTCTACTACAAGTGCTTGTGGGCTATTATTTCACGACATACTTGATCATTGTCACTTACATGAAAAGGCAAGTGCTCCAACTCCCATTAACTGAATCTTACTTAACTATTTAGCCCTCCCAATGCCCAACCCTGTAAACTGTACAGCCCTAGGACAGCCATAATTCTACCCTTAAAACTCCCATCCAGTTCCTAACCAGATTCCTCATTCCCTAGCCCTAAAACACCACTACCCCCCTAAACCTAAATTTCACACTGCTCCCTAAACCTCTAACTTCAATCCCCCTCACCAAACCTGAATTCCCTGATTGATCCCTCACCCTAAATTCCCTTCCTGCTCTCTAAACCTAAAACTCCCCTCCAGCTCCCTAACCCATAAACTTGTCTCACATTTCCTAGCCCTGTATCTCCCTTTTTGCTCTCTCTCACTGAAATCCCCTTCCCACTTCCTCTCTACATCTGTCACACTTACCTCCCTTTAACTTGACTAATGTGTTCAGGTAAGGTGTGGTGAATACTTGCCTGGTCTCATTTTTAAATTTGAACAAAAGTGGCAGCCTATATGAGCTATGGGTTCATATCAGCATTTTGAATGTTGAAAATGCCTAAGTTAATTTAATCGAACTGAAATGTTCGAAATCTCAGAAGAGCGACCTGACGGAACATTGATTTCTTTCCCAGGGAAAGAAATTGGTGGGCCATCATCGGAGTTTGCTATTTCCTCCACTGTGATGCGGTCTCGGAGTTGGTATATTTAAGTAGGAGGGGTGTGTGGGGCACAGCCCCCCACTTCTGTCAGTGTTTAAAGTATCTACATTTTTTTTTTTTTGCATGGAACACCGATCATTTCAGTTTGATGAAATTGCATTCGGAGTTTTCACCATTCGATATGCTGATATAGACCCTGAGCTACAAGATACTTGAGTCCCTGGCTTCAAGACAGTGGTCTTCAAACACTTGGGATATCAGAGTTTATAGTAAAACCCAGACCTATGTTATCCTATTCTGCTGGACAAACACCAGCTGAACAAACGAAAGCATGAAAACTATTGTCAGCCCAACATATTTACGTCTATAATCACGGATGGCATCCATATCACAAGACATATAGCAATAACACTATAGAATAATTTGGCAGATGTACTTTGTCATGCGGGATGTTGCAGTTATAGGAATACCAAGAACAAATAAGGTGGAAAAGTGAGCCAATAAACAAACCTATCCGGAGCACTTTCATCCTTTATTTAACGGACTTCATCAGAAAACCAGCTGTAAAACAAACCCATACATTTAAATACTCCATTACAAATCACATGACTTAGACACAATCAAATCAATCAAAATATGGACATATTAAATTAATATTAAGTAAAAGATATGTTGCATATCAAAAATATATGACCAATACACTAATAGTTCTGCTGAATTATTACAAAGGTACTATCTATAATATGCTCTCAATTTTAACAAACTATTAATAGAAAGCATATCATTTAGTCCTGGTGGCACTATGGCATTCAATTTAATCTGCCATGACAATAGTGTTTTTATAGTTGGTGGCTTTGCAGTTGCCCGCCCCTAGTGTAAATTTGATCTGGGACCCTCCTCCCAGTCTAGCGTCATTACCTCATTCTACCCAGTACAGGGAGAGCATTTGAGAAGGCCAATCAGCTTAGTTTCTGCTACTCCTTTCTCTCTTTCCTTTCTCTCTTTCAAAAAAAAAAAAAAAAAAAAAAAAAAAATATATATATATACTGTATTTGTGTTTTTTCTTACTTTATTTTGCTCTTGCGTCATCTTAAAAGTACTCAATTGTATTTATTACTGCTTGGTGTAACTCATTGTAAGCCTTTTAGTTTAAGCACCTGGGCTTCAGACCAGTTTTACATTAGGAAGGTTTGTGGTCTGCACTGTAGTGGCAGAACAGGTAGCTTACATCCTTCTAAGTTGGGAACTGCTGATTGAGGGCTCAGTGTCTGTTATTCTAAAAGTGTATTAATTCTGGTTTAAGCACTTGGGCTTGAGGCCAGTTATTTTACATTAAGAGGGTTCGTGTTCTGCACTCTTGTGGGAGGAGAGGCTGGACTCTGTCCTTCTGAGCTGGGAATTTCTGGTTAAAGCTTATAGTGCCTGCATATTTGAACTGCTTCTTACTGAAATTGGTACACCTCGTTTGGCATAGACTAGATCCAGACCTGCTGAATCTAGCTTTGTTTGTATAACTTGAGCACTAATCCAGGCATTTTTAAAGTATTCAGTTGTATTTATTACTGCTGGTAGTAACTTGATTAAAGTGTAGCTATCATTTCTAAGTCTTTTGGATTAAGCACTTGGGCTTCAGACCAGTTGTTTTACATTAGGAAGGTTTGTGGCCTGCACTGTGGTGGCAGGACAGGCAGCTTACATCCTTCTAGGTTAGGAACTGCTGATTGAGAGCTCAGTGTCTGTTATTCTAAAAGTGTATTAGTTCTGGTTTAAGCACTTGGGCTTCAGGCCAGTTATTTTACGTTAGGAAGGATTGCGGTCTGCACTCTTGTGGGAGGAGAGGCTGGACTCTGCCCTTCTGAGCTGAATAAGCGACTTTTCTTGATACTAAGTATAATTTTTGTTGCTTTCCACATCTGAATACCTAGCGACTGTATTTCGCCTGCCTTTCTGTTACACTGAAGCTGTTTATACTGCATTTAACTTAATATTGCACTTGGAATCCTTGTTTGTTACTATTTGACTGTATTTGTAGCAAATTCTTCTGTGTAAGCTGTAGTAGCTGATTCATAGCATTTATAAGTGTTTGCTGTACCTGTTTCTGCCTGTTCTGGGAAAAAAAAAAAAGAAAAAAAGAAAAAATATCTCTTGTTTTTCCTGCTTTACTAGTTTAGTCCAGTTTCAGAGTTGCTGATTCCTGGGCTTTGGTTGTAGTTCCTGTGTACTGTTTCCTTGCCTTATTTGGGGAGAGGAAGTTACCTTGCTTACCAGTGGGAGTGGGAAGCATTGAGCTGCCTTTTGTCCAGTTTTGTGAGGTTTCAGCCAGTAACTAGTAGTTTATTGGTCGTTTTGGGCCAGTTTCTAGCTTTTCCAGCCCCTGGTATAAGCGTGGCAGCGTTGATTTAGAGCGGAGCTGCCACTGTTGCACACTAGGGCAGCGCCCGGTTAGGCAGGTTTAAACTATTCGGCTACCTAAAGTCCACTCTTCAAATTTTCCCTTAAAACTACCTTCCTCGAACTAGACTACTGTTCTAATCAGCATATCCTATAACTAAAATAGTCATTTCCACTTGACTCCAAGTAGACTATTCTCTATCTGTTAAACCTAGCACTTGCTCCTACAGTACTTATTACCTTGATACGGCACTCTTGTCATAGATAGTACCCCAAAAAAGGTAACCACCCATTTCTCGGTCACCCACGTCCCCCTGAATCTTTTTTTAAAGTTTTTGTCTATCCTTCTAGCATGTCGAGGGATCAGTTGCTAGTGTCCTCTCCTGCTCAGCTGGTGAACCTGGGAATACTGAGGCAATGTTACAATTGCCTCATGTACACAGACAACCCTCTCCTCCTCCCACAAAACACAAATACATGCGAGAGATGCAACTATCGCCAAACTGGGCTGAGCTCTCTCAACACAGGACTGGCAAGACCAGTCAGGAGGAGAAGGTTACCACACACACTATAGACCCAGTCTCACATAGCACCATTACAACCTCAAATCATACACATAAACACATAAAGACATACTCGGAGGCTCTGATCAAAAATCTACCAAAACAGCAGAGGCCACCAAAGCAGACACCCAAACAACCACCACCTCAGAACACAACACCTGCAACACATAGACCTCACAGTCAGAGTGTCAAACAGTCACAGCCCTTAAGGCCAAACACAATGCCAGACACACTAGTCATTGGTGACTCCATAGTCAGACACACTGATGTCCCGCTCACCAGACTGAGTAAGGAGAAGGTCACAGTAAGCTGCCTGTCGGGCGCTAGAATCCGCCACATAACAAGCACTCAGGTCTCTCAACAGCAAGTACAAATATGACTCAGTCATTGTCCACGCTGGTGTAAACGACCTGAGACGTACCTCCTTGGACTACATGAAAAGAGACATTGAGGAGCTCTCTGACTATGTAGCCCAGGCAGGTATGACCCTGACCTTGAGCAGTATCCTACCTTCACCAAGAGTGATGCCACAATACAGAGATAAGATGATCAGCTTTAACAATTGGCTTAAACACTGGTGTCATTCAAGGGATCCAGTATCTGTCTGCCTGGGATGACATGCTGGACAAGCCACGCTGCTTAAGGGACGGCTTGCACCTGTCACCCTGGGATTCCGGATATTGGCAAAGGCTCTTGCCACCCCATAGTGCCTTTTTAGGCAAGGCTCAAATTCTAAACCTACCACCCTAGAACACAAAAAGGAAAAAACTAAGGGTAATGCTGCTCAATGCCAGAAGTCTCAATCTCAAAATGCACGCACTCGAGGCCCTTCTCAGTATGGAGAACATCGATGTCTGTGCTGTGACAGAAACCTGGTTCAAGGCTCCTGAGAGCACCCCAGCGCTATCAGGTTTTACCTCATATCATGCGTTCCGCCCCAAAATCCGGACAATACCAAGAAAGGAGGGGTATCCATATTCATTAAGGACACCCACACCTCAAGACTGGTGGCAACACGATGCATCGGAGACCATCCAGGTGCAATTAACCATAGGCAAGACTGCTCTGCAAATTGTAGCATGTTACAGGCCACCCTCACAAACTCAGGAACCTCACATGGCCTTCCTGAAAACACTAGAGGGATAAATGTATCACCAAACACCATCATACTAGGTGACTTCAATTACCCTAATATAGACTGGGAACACTACTCAAGCCCAAACACCCTAGCCCAAAAGTTCCTGGAATTCATAAACTCAAATGCCATGGAACAACTAGTCACCATCCCACAAGAGGAGATAACATACTTGATCTCATCATCACGAACATGGGAGCACAATGTTCAACACGAAGTATACCCCTCACTGGTGAGATCAGATCACAAACTAATCTGGCTCGAGGTCCTCATCCCACCCCACCTGAAATAAAAAGACCACAGTAAAGAACTTCTCAAAAGCCGACTTCACACTTCTAAAGACTAGTGTGGTCTCCTTTAAGGCCCCCGAGCTGGTGGAAAACAGTACTCAAGCCGCTGAATCACTTACAGACGCCTTCTACCAGCACCTGCAGGACTGCATGGATAAGGCAATCCCAAACAAAACAAAGACTCTTAGTACCAAAGGCAAGCGTCCAGTCTGGTGGACCCCAGCCATAAACAAACTCTACAATAAAAGGAGGAAGCTACTACAAGATACAGCAAAATCCTTAAAAGGTAAGACACCCTTGATCACTATAAGTAAAAACTAAGAGCTCTCATAAAATCATCCAAAGCAAATTTGAGAGAAAAATAGCTAAAGACTCAAAAGACAATCATAAGGCCTTCTTTAGCTATGTTAGACACCTAGGAGGAAACTCCCAGATATGCTCAGAACTAGTTCAAAATGATGTGAAGATTACTGATCCTACAGATATTGCCAACATACTGGCTGACAGGTTCAGTGCAAACTTCTCCCCGCCTCCCACAAAGGAGAGATATCTATACCAACGATTGCAGCCCCAAACATCTCCAGCCAAGTGAGAACTGCTCTCTCAAAGCAAAAACACAGCATCCATGGGACCTGATGGTGTCCCCGGCTGTGTGCTCCACGAACTCAATGAGGAATTAAACCCACAGCTAGGACAGCTGTTTAATCAAAGTCTTACCTCTGGATACGTACCCAGGGAGTGGCGCACTGCAACTGTGGTCCCACTTCACAAAGGCGGTGCCTCCACGCACCCTGGAAATTACCCGCCCATTAGCCTGACAAGCCTTATCTGCAAAGCCATGGAGAGGATCATAATGGACCTCATAAATAAAGACATAGGGAATTTGCAGACTTTGGATCCAACCCAGTTTGGCTTTGTCAAAGGCAGATCATGCCTTTTAAACTTGGTTGACTTCTTCGAAACAGTCACCAAAGCCATTGACGAGGGAAAGGCAGTCCATACAGCCTACCTCGATCTGGCTAAGGCCTTCGATACAATACCCACTCGGGTATCATTGAAAAACTCATCAGCTTAAATGTTAACCCATACATCACAAGATGGGTTGCAAACTGGCTGAGTGACAGAACCCACAGGGTCAGAGTTGCTGGCGCCATGTCAGACTCAAAACCTGTCACAAGTGGTGTCCCACAGGGCTCAGTCCTGGGCCCTCTTGTTTGGCATCTACTTTTCAGTACAAGCAAACACAGGAGGGTTATGGCTGACAAAGTTTGCAGATGACTGCAAACTGGGCCATAGTAGAAAACACATCTGACACAGATATCCTTCAGAAGGGTCTCACAGAAACGGATAACTGGTGCCAGAGCCACGGCCTGAAGTTAAATGCCAAAAAATGCATAGTCATACCCTTTGGGAAAAACAAGGTTACCCCTAGCTACCAAATAGGTGGCAATCCACTGAGCACAGAAGAAGTTATCAGGGACCTGGGGACCCAGGTTGATAGTAGTCTGTCATTCGACACCCATGTAGCTAAAGTAGTTAGGAAGACTTTCTACATTGCCCACCTTATCATGAAGGGATTCTCATCTAGATCAAGGGAGGTCATAGTCTCCCTTTACTCATCACTCATCAGACCAATGATTGAGTACAATGCCCCATTTGGGATGTATCTGACCCGACACCTGCAGCAGCTGGAGAGGCCACAAAAGTTCCTCACCAAAAGGATAAAGGGTCTCAAAAATCTGTCCTATGCTGCCCGACTGAAAGAACTCCAGCTCTATTCAGTCGCACCGCTGTTCAGAGGTGACCTTTGCCTAACATACAAGGCCATGTCAAACCCAGATTTGATGAATATGCTTCACCTCAAAAAATCTAGATCCATCAGAGCCACAAGGGCGGGAGAGTTAAACCTCGACACGGCTATTAATAGGACGTGCTGGAGGGATAGATTCATTACCCAAAGACTCCCTATGCTGTGGAACAAAATCCCGGTACATGTGAGGCAGAGCACCTCGCTGGCCTTGTTCAAGAGAAATCTTGACCAATGGATGGGAGATCGCAGATATACCCCAGGGATTACCTCAGTGTCACTGCTCGACAGAGGCACAGCAAAATAATGGGTATAGTTCCCCATACTAAAGGGGTGGCGTAAGCCACAAAACGATGGGCTAGGCTTGTAAATGCCCTCGGGCAGATAGCCTAGTATAAACCTATGAACCTATGAACCTATGAAGAAGAATCTTCCACGGCCCAGCCCTAGGGTTCTGATCATTTTTTTTCTATTACCACAAATAAAAATTGATGGGTAGGATCTAAGGCTAAGTGTCTGTACAACACATTAGTATTCTTTTGTTGTGTCTATTTTCATATATATGTTCATAGATCCTGTCTCTGAGTTTCCATTCTGTCTTCTCTATGTAGTACTCAGAAATATATTGCCAGAGAGGTGCATAGACCACCCAAGTTGTATTACAATTGTATTTCCCTTGTATCTGTATGTTGGTTTGATTTACTACAATAGAAGTACATTCATATATATGTTTACAATATCTGCAGTTGCCACGTTTAGACATTTTAAAGGACACATTTGTTTTATTGTGGTTACTGTGATTTTTTAAAAAAATTCTTAAGGCATTTCCCCTGTTATATATTATATGTATTTTTCCCCAAGAATTTTTTTTCAATATCAGAGTATGTTTTTATAATATGCAAATTATTATATATTACTTCCTTTATAAATGCACTGTCCACAGAATGTCATATTCAATGCTATATTATACTTTACCAAACAAGACATTTTTTTTTGCATGGTTACACCTCCTATATGCATATTCTAAGATGCTATTTGGAACATGAGGTCTCTTGTTTTTACATTGGATGTGCTCCATGAAGTCTGGTTATATAACAATATAGGGTTGTATACCCCTGTTTTTCTTTTATTGTCAAATTCATGCATAATAGAATTCACCATGGTGAAGGGATACCCCTTTTTAAAAACATTGCTCAATAATCGACACTCTTTTATAAACTCATTATACTGGGTGATCGTTCTTGCAGCCCAAACCA